>NW_025742387.1:670-5299 GCF_021292245.1 Micropterus dolomieu | reverse complement strand
TTGAGTGGCCCTCAATATCAACGATTGAATCTCACGGTACTCCTGGATGTTGTGTACAGATGCAAGGTGTCCACCCATGGACATACAGTTTCTCTACATTGGAGAAAGAAGCCAAGGCTGTAAATGATGCCACTGCTAGAAAGTAGTGCACAGAATAAATGTCGTGTAGAAGCTTCACTGAATAAAGATAATCCTGATTACCTCAGCCGCAGCCCAATTCATGGATTGTGGAACGTAGAGGAAACAGCGACCACTGAAATCAGTCCAAACCTCGGAACAAGATGCGGACCTCTTGACAACATGACTCTCTCCTGAAGTCAAACAGACAAGAAGTAGTAGGTGCAGTATTTCTTGTTTTTTTACAGGAGAACATCATGACAAAGTGTATTTTAATATAATTCTGATAAATGTAAATGCTCCGTACTTGTATAGCGCCTTTCTAGTCTTTTCGACCACTCAAAGCGCTTTTACACTACATCTGCATTCACCAGTCACACACATTCATACACTGAGCCTAAGTGCTCAAACGGAAACTAACATTCACACTCACTCATACACTGGCGGAATAGCCGCCAGGGGCAAATCAGTATCTTGCCCAAGGACACTTCGACATGCAACCAGGGGGAGCCAGGATTGAACCGCCAACCTTCCGATTAACGGCCCCCAAAAAGTAAAGTATCCACTAACTTGGAGTGAATGAGTCGGTCCAGTTTCCAGCCTCTGCGTCTGGAAGAACTGCACAGTTTGACATAGCAGTTAGTGATTTAAGTTGTCTGCTGTTTTCATTATGTATTTATGAATACATTTAATTTCTTTCTTCTTCTTTCTGTACATGCAGTAATAATCATGTCTCATATATGAGATTACAAGAGAGCACCATTACAAATCTAAAGAAATATCCACTCACCTTGGACAGCAGTTCCCTCTGTCCCAGGTCCATCCTCTGCGTCTGGAAGAGCTGGAAGGACATTTTGACCCACTAGTGAGTTCATGTCTTCATCTACCCTTGTTGCTGTGTATAGACACATGAACATAAGCTGTCTCTCGTTCACACTCACATATGGAGTAATACTCACCAGCAGCTCTGGTCAGAGCCATCATGGCACAAAGAAGTGCAGACAGAGTCAGCGTCTTCATGGTGGAGATGATGCAGATGTTGAAGATGATGATTACCTTTAATAAAGACAGACAGGGACATGTTAGTAATACTTCTCTAGGGAAGAGACCACCTGTAGTGGCAGTCAGGTCAATATATAATGACAGTTTGTGAGCAAACCTGCTGCAGAACGATCTTCTCTTCTTCCTTCTCAGCGTCTGTAGCTTCAGTCGTCCTGTCTTGAGCTGCTGAACCAGAGAAACACCAGCTCTTATATACAGTTGATGACGCATCTTACCAGGAACGGAAAGGAAGTCATTTATCTTGCCACCTCATAAAAACAGAAACTAAAGACAGAACACACAACCAAAATACACATTTACAGGCAACATGTTCACCGTGTCCAGCTGAAGGGTCTGTTTGCATGTTTGTAACCACCAGAGCTGTGAAATATGATCACTACAGAAAGATTTGAGATCACTTTTAAGTGGAACTCAAACTTTCAGACATATTAACTGTAATAAATGTATTTAATAAGGACAAATTCCAGTTGGATGCTAATTATATTATATTGGGCGTTGTTTCTATTCACTGATATATTTGTAGTGAGCGTTTAAGCTGAGAATCCATCACTTTTATTATGTCTTAAGGCGAGGCACCACAGTCAAATTATGATTTTGCTTCAATCTGTCAATGTTCAGATTTTAAGTTATTTTGCAACTATTATTACCAAACTTTCATGAAATCTACAAAACTGAATAATATATATAAACATTATTAGTTGTCTATATGTACCAAGTCCGTCAACTGCAGATTGTGTAAATATCATCTTTTTTAGATTTTCCATGTAAAGGTTTGACCAGTCTTTTTTTAAACTCTCCATACTGAATCATATGTAATTTGAAAGCTTGTTTTTTAGAGCACAATGTTAGCTAGTCCATATAATATATATCTATAAGAGATGTGTTCATAGGACAAACAGTAAGTTTTATTAAGTGTATTGTTATTCCCGAAAATGACATGTTTCCTGTACGTCACATTGTTTCTTAGGTCATATAGCAAGACATTTACATAGTTTCTTTTTAATATCTTTTATCCTTCTCATTTTATGTGGCAAGGGGTCTGTTCCCCATATGCCTGGTATATTTTGAATAAAATATGAAAAAAAAAAACATTTTAATAAACCGTTCTGTCATGATATATACTTAAAATAATTGTGTAAATAGTAAAACAATACAAACGCAAACAGGACGATCAAAGTGGGTTTTAAGTTTAGAAACATTTTGAGTCCCGCCTCTCTTGCCTAACAGTGGTTTGGTCCACTGCCTGTTTCCCCTCTCACAGGAGTCCAATGGCAGAAAACCAGTAAAAATCCGTCAGTAGTTGTGGAGCTCCAGTTAAGCAGGCTGCAGGGCTGTTTTATGCACTTTATAAACACTGAATGAACTGATTATTTTGTCTTTAATACAGATGATGCTGAGTCATTGATAAATTAATCATGACAAAAAGTTATGATAACCGATTACTTTTCTATGAGCCCACTCTGTTATTATAACATTACCTAACTTATTTGGTAGCTTGTTTAACAGCTTATTGGACTGGAACTCATCTTCTACAGCTAGAGATGCACAGATTGATCAGCTGAAATAGGCCGTTTATCTTCATTTACTGGGCTCCGACCAGTGACCGGCTGAGTAGTGTCAAAAGTGCTGGTGATGTTAAACGTTACAAATAACGACAGTAACCTCATGGCACAGCCACACACACACAGACTAAAACATGGCTTAGGTGTAAAGTATAAGAGTAAGTTTTTCATGAGAGTGAAGAAGACGCAACGCTCACTACATGTGCAGAGAAACACACAGAAAGAGACGCTGTGGATATTGTAAAGACACAGTGAACACAGCTGCTGATGACGATGTCATTCATACTACAGTGGTCTCTATCGGTAATTAACAACAAACCTCCTCCGCGCGCGGCTCATCTGCTGCTGTGAAAACGGAATCGCGGGTGAAAAGTAAGAAACAGGAGTTCTATTAAATAAAATGCTGAAAACTAACGTCAGATCAGACAGAGAAAGAGAGAGATGACAGGTGTAGGTGTGTGCTTGTGTGTGTGATGCCAAAAGAACGGTGAGCAGATAACTGTAGTGATTAAACACAAAAATAAATTGGAGAATTAAAATGGTGTGCAATTTATATTCAGCTCCTTCCAGTGAAAATGTTATTTTATAGTCAGTGTTTCATTATGACCACACAATTGAGACCAGTGAGAACAGCCAACATTTATACTGGTGCTGATGGGAATCCTAGATTTTTCCAATTAATAATCGTAATCGGCCAAAGTCAGAATCGGCAGGTCAGACCTTTTTAAAAAATCAGTAACTGGAGTCAGGCTGGAAAACTTTAATCTGTGTATCTCTTACTATAATCCTGTGTGTGAAAAAGTTGATTTATTTCAGTAATTCTTTTCAAAAAGTGAAACTTGGATATTATATTCATTCATTACACACAGACTGATATATTTCAAATGTTTATTTCATTTAATTGTGATGATTAAAACTGACAACTAATTAAAACCCCAAATTCAGTATCTCCAAAAATTTGAATTTTACTAAAGACCAATACAAATAAAGGATTTTTGGAAATGAACATGAAAAGTATGAGCATGTACAGCACTCAATACTTAGTTGGGGCTCCTTTTGCCTGAATTACTGCAGCAATGCGGCGTGGCATGGAGTCGATCAGTCTGTGGCACTGCTCAGGTGTTGTGAGAGCCCAGGTTGCTCTGATAGTGGCCTTCAGCTCTTTTGCATTGTTGGGTCTGGCGTATCACATCTTCCTCTTCACAATACTCCATAGATTTTCTATAGGGTTAAGGTCAGGCGAGTTTGCTGGCCAATTAAGAACAGAGATACCATGGTCCTTAAACCAGGTACTGGTAGCTTTGGCACTGTGTGCAGGTGCCAAGTCCTGTTGAAAAATGAAATCTGTATCTCCATAAAGTTGGTCAGCAGCAGGAAGCATGAAGTGCCCTAAAACTTCCTGGTAGACGGCTGCGTTGACCTTGGACCTCAGAAAACACAGTGGACCAACACCAGCAGATGACATGGCACCCCAAACCATCACTGACTGTGGAAACTTTACACTGGACTTCAAGCAACGTGGATTCTGTGCCTCTCCTCTCTTCCTCCAGACTCTGCGACCTTGATTTCCAAAGGAAATGCAAAATTTACTTTCATCAGAGAACATAACTTTGGACCACTCCAGTCCTTTTTGTCTTTAGCCCAGGCGAGACGCTTCAAGAGTGGCTTGACACAAGGAATGCAACAGCTGAAACCCATGTCTTGCATACGTCTGTGTGTGGTGGTTCTTGAAGTACTGACTCCAGCTGCAGTCCACTCTTTGTGAATCTCCCCCACATTTTTGAATGGGTTTTGTTTCACAATCCTCTCCAGGGTGCGGTTATCCCAATTGCTCGTACACTTTACACTACCACATCTTTTCCTTCCCTTCGCCTCTCTATTGAAGTGC
>NW_025742387.1:0-650 GCF_021292245.1 Micropterus dolomieu | reverse complement strand
CTCCAGACTCTGGGACCTTGATTTCCAAAGGAAATGCAAAATTTACTTTCATCAGAGAACATAACTTTGGACCACTCGGCAGCAGTCCAGTCCTTTTTTGTCTTTAGCCCAGGTGAGACGCTTCTGACGCTGTGACTTGTTCAAGAGTGGCTTGACACAAGGAATGCGACAGCTGAAACCCATGTCTTGCATACGTCTGTGCGTGGTGGTTCTTTAAGCACTGACTCCAGCTGCAGTCCACTCTTTGTGAATCTCCCCCACATTTTTGAATGGGTTTTGTTTCACAATCCTCTCCAGGGTGCGGTTATCCCAATTGCTCGTACACTTTACACTACCACATCTTTTCCTTCCCTTCGCCTCTCTATTGAAGTGCTTGGACACAGAGCTCTGTGAACAGCAGCCTCTTAAGCAACAACCTTTTGTGTCTTGTCCTCCTTGTGCAAGGTGTCAATGGTCGTCTTTTGGACAGCTGTCAAGTCAGCAGTCTTCCCCATGATTGTGTAGCCTACAGAACTAGACTGAGAGACCATTTAAAGGCCTTTGCACCATCATTTCAGTGAAAATACTGACTCTCCAGTTCATGGAAAAGGTTGACAAACAGTTTTAAAATAAATTTGTGTCACAGGAATCCCTTTGAATTCATGGTCCAG
>NW_025742386.1:0-23087 GCF_021292245.1 Micropterus dolomieu | reverse complement strand
TAAAACTTCAACATCAGCCGCCATAAACTATCAAATAAGACTGTAGCAGTTCAGTGCTCTAAACGGAGAAAGCACGACTTTTATTGCTTATGAACTGAACTTTTCATAAGTTGCATGGTTTGGCTTTAATGAATAGCATCTTTTATATAGAAAGAACTTAGTTTCTACAGACAAACACAAAACAAACAGAAGACAGACACCTGAGGAAAACACATGTCTGGGTCTGAGAAACAATCAAATGCAGCTAATACATCACAGCAGCTCGTGAGAGGAGGAGGTTTGAGATCGGCCAGCTTCCGTGGTTCTGGCTGGTCTCTCCCAGACCCAGTGTGTCAGGGTGACAAGCTCCTGACTTCCATCTCCAACAGGCGTCTGGCCGATCGATGGCTGGGGAGGGATATGAAGCATGGGCTCACCTCAGATGATAAATCTATCACGGTGGGCAATATGAAGTATGCACACGCCACACCTGATGTATATGAGTGTGCAGGCTTGACGCCCAGGCAAAGAGCTTGATTAAATGGCTCTTTTGCCTGTGTGAGTGTGTCCGTGATGCACACAGATACACGAACACAAACACAGCCTTGTCATTTTGACTGAAAGCTTCAGGCTACTGGGCTAAAATCACATCTCTCTAAAACTGAAAACATCCTCAACTCAGGGGACCTCTCTGTCCTCCTCCTTCTCCTCCTCCTCTCTCTATTTGTTGCAGGAGAGCAGCAGTATCTCCAGACGCCATGACGCCCACTGGGAGCTGTTATCTGGCCAGGGACTTAATTTTCTTCTGTGGACATACTATGAGCCTCCCGTTGATTCTGCCCACAGAAACACATACACTCTCACTTATGAAGACTTTATTTCTAAATCCTCCTCACACCGCAGGGCCTCTAATGTGAGTGTGAATTATCGAATGGACAAAAGTTCCAGACCTTATTTGCAAGACATCATCATGTTGTCACCTATGGGAAGCTGCTCTTAGGCCCTCCACATCTAATCAGTGGCAGAATCATTTTGTGCCAGCATTAACCATAAGGCCACTGCACAGACGCTTTCTTATTGTTTCTCTTAAATTTGTAAAATTGTTCTTTCTCGCCTGGGACCCACCACAAAATGTGTTAAGGTTTAGTGTGTGCGAGTTGCATATCAGTCTTTTTTGTTGAACGACCCTATCGCCAGTCAATGACTTCAGTATTGGATGATTCTGCAAAGGCCCAGAATCCATTTGATCACATGTTTGTCTATTCTGCACACAGACACGTATTGCATGTCTGTCCGTCCTCAAAAAGGGACCCCTCCCTGTTGCTCATCTGGGCATGGCAACTGTAGTATAGTTAAGGTTTGAGAAAGATCATGGTTGTGGTAAATAGACTATGCTTTAGATATGGGGTTAGGAAACTAACAGACTTTATTAGGGATGTGAAAACATTGTGATTAGTGCTAATATCAGGCTACTTAAGGAACACACTACGTACTGCACTGGCACTTAAAATTGCAACTGGACATGCATTGTGAGGTGGAGAATTGTCCAAAATGCAGTTAATTCGTTACTTGTTGTTGGATACTCCAACAAAAGTTTTTATACTCCTTTTGGTCTTCTTTCTTGCCTTGTTGCAGTGATGTAGAACTGTACTTCAGGGTGTATTAGTACACCGAGACATCACTGTTGGGTGTGGTTACAGGTGTAACAGAGCACACTTCTTATCACAGCCAACACTGATGCTAAAAGCACTGATAGTAAAAAACCATACCACGATCTTGGCAGAAGCATATATATATATATATATATATATATATATATATACATATATAAATATCCATCCATCGTCAACCGCTTATCCTGCGTACAGTGGGGGGGCTGGAGCCAATCCCAGCTGACATCGGGCAAAGGCAGTGTACACCCTGGACAGGTCACCAGTCCATCGCAGGGCCACACATTGACAGACAACCCACTCACACTCACATCCACACCTAAGGACAATTATATTATATATTGCTGTTAAAATAAATGTTATAACCCTAAAAACCTTTTAACAAAATGTCACCTGCATATCACCAAACCTACATTTACTGAGCTGTGCTGTTTTCAATCCCTCGAACAATTAACTAAAAACAAAAGCAAAATGGACAAGCCTCTTATCAAGGACAACTAAAGAACGGGTGGCCCTCCTGCACATGGCCAACGGAGCCGTTCTGACCAGTCTTGCATATGTTTACTGAAATTTTACTCTTACAACATCACGTTTCAGATATTCATTATATTACGTATTTCATCTGATTACAATGTCTGACAAATTGCAATTTTCAGGCCATTAACTGTAAGATTAAAGGTTTAATGCAAGGGGTTCTCCTGTAGACATGCTGAAGGGTTCTTGAGTAAGACACTGAGCCCCAGACTGCACCTGATGTATATGTATGGGGAAAAAAATGTGCATCAATTTGTACAAAGACTAAATGCCTGCCATATGATTGTAATGGCATTTCCCTACTAGCCAGTGAATGTTAGTGATGTAGGCCAAAGCTACAATGTGTGGTAAAGTAACCCTGTCACGAGATGAGAATGTCAAAGCCGAGTTTACTTGCTAATGTTTTAACCTCTCTTCAGTGCACATGGCAATTACATATGGCTGTTTATTATTATTACTATTAATAAATAGGCGAACGTTAATTACAGTCTGTGATGGCATGCAACTCCACTCTCCTGCGTGCACGATGGATGTGCTACACGCCCATCCTCCACCCCGACATCAAAATGTTTACTCTCTGCCTCACTACATAAAAAGACATAAAGGACTACTTCCTGCATGGAAATGATTGTTGGCAGTGGAAATAAATCTTTAGGCGCAGAAACATCCAATATGGATTTAGTTCCTAGAGATACTAAGCTGGATGAGCACACCTCCTACTCCATCAGTGTATTGTTCTCCTGTTCACTTCAGCTCACAGTGAAACACACTCCAACTCCTACACCAACTCTCACACCCAAATAATGCCCACATCCTCCAGCCGACCATATCAGCCGTCAAATTGTAGGGAATGCAATTTTCTCATATTATATTATGCTTTAGTTGTTTAGTTTTTTATATTGTTTTAGTCTATTACAATAAAAGAAAATTTAAATAATAATAGCAATAATAATAATAATTAATTAATAAGTATCTGTATAGGGACCAATCCAGGCATATTTTAATGGCTCAATATTGGCAAAAATAAAGCAAAAAAAAATAAGTTCTGTTAACCTACAGTACAAGTATTTTACTGCATATTGTTGGGAATTAGGGTAGGTAGCATCAACATTTATATTACATAATAAAATAATTATTACTACTGTTACTAATAATTAATAATATAATTTAATTTGTGTTACATTCACCTCAGGCACCACTCTTAAAGAAGAGAACATTGATAGCCAATAGGAGTGTGATGAGACATGATATTGGGTTCACGAGATCGAGACGCGATTTTAACTCTGTTTTTAAGGAATCTTAAATGCTGAATAATATAAACATTTTGAACATTAAACAGTTCATTCCCTGCATTCTGGTGAATGTTTTTGGGAAACACAAAATTCAGGTGGCAGATGACAATTCAAAATCTAAAAATATAACTGAATATAATGCAGTGCAGCTGTCACACATTCTGTGTTGCTTTCAGATAGGCCTCCTGTAGATCAACTTTTCTCATGTAATATCATTCCTGCTGAGTCATGATTTAGTCTTCCCTCCTCTTCGTGTCTTTGTTTGGGGAAGTAACCTCTTTAAATGTGCATGTGGCACCTTTTCACCTCAATGATGAATTCATTTATTTTAATTCAGTTCTAGCTCTTCTGTTTCTGCAGCTTTTCTGCTCATTGTCAAAACTTTCTGCACATTCTGAATTTCTCCCACATATCTGTGTTTTCTAACATGTCGACAAAACGTCATCCTTTAATGAGAATTCATAGTCTCACTGCCTTATAATCGGCTGTGCATTATGTTATTGCTCCGTTGACCGACACAGTTTGGTGGGACTGCATGTTGCATGTGAAACTGAAACTAACCCAATACACCTGTGACCAGGCAGAAATCTCACCACAAATCCACACATTAACTTCAGCATCTCCGATAAAGTGCAGCTCAGAGTCTCAAACAGACCAAACCTGTTTATATAACAAAACTCTACCAGCTATGTTACCACTCTGTCGCGGCAGTCTGGACTCACAGCGCTACAGCAGGTTCACTTGATTACTATTATGGCGTACGCCGTAGTCGCATCAGCTGGGCAGAGTTGATTCACTAGCCTTACACATCTAGCAGCCAATAATTATATATTTATAGTCTAATAAAACATACTAAACTATTAATTTAGAATCTGGATTTATAGTTAAATAAAACAATAACGAATAACTCGCAGGTTGAAGGATTTGGAGTTCTACACAGAGTAGGTTGGCGATATATTCACTCTTATGCAACATTAAAGAAGGAGCATGGATTATTGGAATTTCTATATACTGATCATATTTGAAACACAAGTCACGCCCCAGCTCACTAGGGGGACGCATAAATCAGATGTACTTGGTATGGTGGAAAACTTATTATTCACACAAGAGTTTTGGTTTAAACAACGAAAGTTGGGCAAGTGGGTGTTGCGAAAACATAAACACATGATAACCAAACGAGATCCCTCCAAAACAGGGATGACTGTCTAATTAAAAAACCAAAATGAAAACAAAACACAGCACCTAAACCTAAAGGAAAATCCTGAACATGTAGAGTGGGTTATCAGTATTTACTCTAAAACTTAGCCCAACTCTGCAGACACACCAACTCAAGTGTGCTACTTAACAAAATGAACACTTATTGACTCAGTAAGGTAATAGTCTTTAGCTAACAGCTAACACAAAGACTGTTACAAACACAAAGAGGCCATGGAAGTGATGGCACACAATATACATATGTCACGCTCAATACACACACAGCAGTCAGCACAGAGGCAAAACACTAAATGACAGACAGCTCCCTTTGCATGATGGCTTTTAAGGTAGCAGGCCCCAAACACAGCTCGCGGATTGGTGGACGGTCTTAGGGCTGCTCCACTCAGGATCATGGATGTAGGCGGGAGCAGACAAGTCTTCACTGACACCAGCCAATCCTCAGCCGGGGATCGCACAGCTGGCTTAGCATACTGGAGCACTCTCATTGGACTGTAACCAACACAATGGCTGCTAAACATAAAGGATGTTGTTAATCATCATTTGATACATAAGAAAATCGAATTCAACGTCAGATAGTGTAATGCCCTCGAATGAACACTTTCTGAAAACCAGTAATTTGAATGATTGCAATAAAGCTTTTATTTTTTATAATGTAATACAGGGAAATGTCACCATTATCTTCAGATGGCGCCAAGGTTGATAGTGATGTAAGTAATAGAGTCAGAAGTTGTCAAACAAGGAAGTTACGTAAATAATGGTGTCAAAAGCTGGACAGGGGAAGATTAGAAAAGGTAGATGTTATAATAAGGCCAACATAAGGAGGAGCACAAGAGAGTATATAAATAAATGTAATATGGAGCCTGATCAGTTGCTCCTGACTGTGTATTACACCGTATGGAACTATTGGACTTAAATGTTTGATGTAACTCATAGTTAAAGCATGCGAGAGGACCTGCAGACATCTGGTCTAGGTGGGGGTTTCTCTCATACAGTATATCCATAAAGATTAATTAAAAAAGGTAAACAAAAGCAAACACAAGATAAAACCTGACTAAAATGCACTGAAGAACAAAGGTGTGTGTGTGTGTGTGTGTTTGAGAGAGAGTGAAGGAGACTGTGAGCATGTGTGTGTATGTGTGCACACGCATGTTTGGTGTTTCTTTGTTCTGCCTCCGTATGTTTTCCATGCCAAGCAGGGGACACACGTGGTCACAAAACAAAGAAAGCACAGTGAAGCGGGAGTGTTAAGTTTTCTCTCCGTGTGCGTTTTGTTGTGTCTGAGGCTAAATCAGAGGTGTGTGTGTGTGTGTGTCGCATAACAGTGCCAAGTTAAAATCAGTTTGTTAGTATGCAAAGACTCTGCGTCTGTGTGGAGCATAACATTACCAACATCAGTTTAGCGTTGGCTGAGAACTACGGTTACAATAACCTCTCGTTAACCAAATGATCACAACAATAAACCTAAAAAAATCCCATCAGTACATGTACACTGACAAAAGTCTATCCATGAGTAACATCTACTTATTAACATCAGATTTGTTGGGAACAAAAGTAATAAACTTGACAGACTATATGAATAAACACACTCTTAAACCAATTTAATAATAATCTGGATCAAGCCACCAAGTTCTTAAAGAACTCCAGCACAGAGAGAGGAACAAAGAAATATTAACACATTATATAAACGCAGCAGTTTGGCAGGTCTGGACGCAGAATGGGCCACATCAGGTCCTGATTCTGCAGACAGAGAAACACACACGAGCACATCGCTCTCTAACACTGCAGGTTGTTCACCAGTCAGGAGCTGTGAAGCGACAGCACGGCTCTGTTGGTAAATTAAAAGGAAAAGTTACGTTGCGTTCTTTTGCGTCACATAATTAACAAAATAGCTATATTATGTCAGTCCAGTGACTGTTGCCTGACAGCCGACCTGCCTCTCATTCTCCGGCGCTGGCAGTCACTCAGCCTGCCGAGTGAACGAGGACCCATGTGAGCGCTGAACGAGTCGTTCATTCCTGCTCCACAGTAGGAGCCGACTCAGACAGACCCACAGCTGAGAGCCGTGAACTAATCAGTTCTGTTTCCTGTGCTGCCTTCGGTGTGGTTCTGTTGGGTCTGGGTATCATCAGTCAATGATTCGCTCCTCTCACTGGCGTCTTCTCTGCACCAACAGCAGCCGATGCTCATGGATACTGTAGTATTTAGATCTGTCCGTCATTCTCAGAAACCAAGTTAAAGACATAAACCTATAGGATTGTTACATTATCTGCGAGAGTCTAATGTTTCTATGTTCAGGAACATCAAGTTTACTGTTTCACGAATGGTTCACTCCTGAGCCACAGCCGACCAGATTTGAGCCCAAGTTTGCATGATTGTTCTTTAAAGGTTAAGTGTGTAAGATTTAGTGGCATCTAGTGGTGAGGTTGTGAATTGCCCTCACCCTTTCAAAGAGCGTAGGCTGACACAGGACAAAATATGTTGTTGTGTATGAGACAGCTGAGAGTAGCCAGTGAAAAAATGAGGTTTCTATAGATAGATGTATTAAGAAATTACATTTACTTAATTATTCAGTAAAACCATATGTTATTGCGACTTGGCCACTGACGTAAATGTAAGATAAGTGTGAAACATTGTCACTGTTTCTGCACCATAGTCCATTATACTTTGATAGCTGTGCTGAAATAGATCTGTCATGACAGCAAAAGTTACTCATATAATCACTGCCTCTTTAGTGGTTTTGCCTGCAAAATAAAAGCGTGCTAACTTTTTTTGCAGCAGCGCTTTCTTTCGAGTTAAATAGGCAGCTTTCACTTCTGAAAGACATTAAAAAGAGTCTGTTGCCTGCTTGACACACCTCTTACTTAAATAGCCTTCAGAAATAGTGATTCCCCTAAATGTCCTATTAGGGAAATGCTTTATTATGAGCATGTGAAACAGCACATGGGATCAAAGCAATCTCCAGTAATGTTAAGTAGGCGGGCAAGGCTGTTTTATGCACTTTAAACATTAGATGAACTGATAGTTTTGTCTTTAGTACAGATGATGTTGTGTCATTAATAAATTAATCATGACAAAACCAATTATTTTTCTAGCCCACTCTGTTATTATAAAATTGCCTAGCTTATTTGGTAGCTTGTTTAACAGCTTATTGGACTGGAACTCATCTTCTACAGCTAGAGATGCGCAGATTGATCAGCTGTCATTATCAGTTTATTTTGATTACTCGGCTTCGACCAGTGACCGGGGCCGAGCAGTGTCAAATATCCAATTTTCTGCCGCTGACATTGAACGTTAAAAACACGCTGCATTGCGCCGTGTTTCTTGTGTGCACAGACAGTAACCTCATGTCACAGCCACACACACACACACAGGCTAAAACACGTCTTAGGTGTGTGGAAGTTATTCACAAGAGTGGAGAAGGCGCAACGCTCACTACATCTGCAGAGAAACACACAGAAAGAGACGCTGTGGATAGTGTAAAGCAGGGAGCAGGTAAAGCAACAGTGAACACAGCTGCTGGTGACGATGTCATTCAGACCACGGTGGTCTCTATCTGTAATTAACAACAAGCGTCCTCCACACGCCAATCATCTGCTGCTGTGAAAATGGAATTGTGGATGAAAAACCAAATAAAGTCAGAGCAGACAGAGACAGACAGACAGACAGACAGACAGGTGTAGGTGTGTGCTTCTGTGTCTGAGGGGAAAAGAAAGGTGAGCAGATTACTGTAGTTTGTGATTAAAAACAAAAATAAATTAGAGAATTAAGTAGAATTAAAATGGTGTGCAATTTATTTTCAGCTCCTTCCAGTGAAAAGTTGTTTTCTAATCAATGTTTAGAATAGCTAACATTTATACTGGTGCTGATGGGGATCCTGATAAAAGTAGATTTTTCCAATAAATCGCTACAAAAATGTTTGTGTATGCTGCCCATTATAGATCTTAAAAAGAAATAAAATTGGAATCGGCAGGTCAGACCTTTTCAAAAATCAGTAACTGGAATCAGCCAGGAAAATAATCTGTGCATCTCTTACTACAGCGATAATCCTGTGTGTGTGAACCGATATTAGGCTGATACCGCAGATCTACCGTTGTGTTGGGTTTTGCGCATTATGATGTTAAGTGGCAGATCAGTTGACTTGCTGCTATATATATATATATATATAGGTGAACCTATGAACTTAAGTCATATTTAAACAACTACTGCTTTGTTTTGTTCGCCAGAAAAATAGTAGTAAGACTTCTCGGTGTGTACACTTATCCTATACAAGTACAATTTTGGATGTATTATTTGTGTCCCCTTCAAAAATTGCTCTTGAGAAATTTTATGTTTATTGTCCCCCCATACTGTTAGCTGAGATTTACGCCTATGGAGCTAACCACATAATAAAAACATACTACGTACACATACAACACTATAGTTATGGATATTATATTGCATTTCTGTCAATAGATCCTCAGAAATATTACACTCTCTATCTTTAACGTATATGTAGTTACATGGAAATGTAGAAAAATACAAGAAAAGGGGTAGTAGTGATGCAACTTACGGAGCATTATAACTCGTTTCAGCTCATTATTTAGCTGTCTAGTGCACATCTTTAGTGTTGTGGTTAACACTAACTGCTAAAAAGAGAGGGAACATTCATTATATTTATCAGGTGGAGCATAATGTTGCTCCTTAACAGCTGGATGTGTAAATAAGCAACTATTTGCTAACACATTCTCCATATCAACCTTAATGGAAGATGGCCAAATAGAAGCCTCTGTGTTGCGTTCTCTGTCTCTATCTGACAAATTTCCAACTTTTCTATATACGCTACTTACTTACTTACTTCAACCTGGCTTGGTGAGCACATCCCAGACACTCCATCTGCTAGACTTCCAACTCCTCCAAGTGGATGGCGTAATGGAGGTATCGGGGAAAACGAGGTGAGGGAGAATCTGCTTCTGCATAAACAAAGGTTGGTGTACAGATGTTACAGTTTATATCCCACCTCAGGCCGGTGTAAGTGAGGTGTGGCTGACAAGAAAACTAATGTGAAGAATCAACATCCAAACAGCCCCTGCCCATTGTTCTTAAAAACTTTAACAAAGTAAAGCTATGAACTGCCAAAATACAGACACCACATTAGGTGTAAAAACACACTGGACCACTGCTACACCACATGAAAGGACAGCTGTAGCTGTAATTTTTATTGATATTGATTGATTGAGACTGCTTAACGATCTGATTCTTTATCGATACCACTATGGATACTTTATTATTATTTAGTGATGGTTATTTGGTAAGACCAGACCCAACGGGCATGAGGTAGGCCTGCATAGTATGAGGAAAACAGGAGGAGCGGCTGGTGTGTCTCAGCCAGCAGCTGAGTTTTTAATACTACAGACCAGTCTGTGCTCCAGACAGACTGGTTGGGTGCTACACGTTGTGCCTGAAGTGCTTTGCGTATATGCTATATAAATGTAATGCATAAATAAATACAATACATACAATAAAAACATACTGCACAGCACTGTGTCTGATGGGATCCAAAATCTCCGCGGACTTAATGTGGGTGTCCAACATCGACACAATCATCAGAAAGGCCCAGCAAAGGATGCACCTACTGCACAAGTTCAGGAAGCTCAACCTGATCCAATTCTACATTGCAATAACCCAGCCTGTTCTCTGCACATCCATCGCTGTCTGGTTTGGATCATCCACCAAAACGGGACAGGAACAAACTACAGCGGACAGTCAGGACTGCAGAAAAAATCCCTTTCAAGACTTATACATATCAGGAAACGGGCAGAAAGCATCACTGCATATCCATCACATCACGGACACAACCTGTTCCAACTTCTCCGCTCTAGTAGGCACTACAGAACAAGCCAAAACAACCAGACCCAGTCAGTTTCTTCCCACAGGCCATCACTCTGATGAACAGTTATATCAGTCATATCGTGTCAGAAACAATTCCTATACAATAACCCTGTAACGCTGTAACATCTACTGTACCTACAAATGATATATTTTGTAGTTCAAATACACATTGTTTTCTTAACATGTACATGTACATATTAACATTGTTAAATATAAATCTAAGCACACTGTATATACTGTAAACATGCACACGCTGTCATATCCAGCAACTGTAATAGTTAAATGTGTACCTATATCCAGCTTTGTTGTGTCCTCTTAGCTGTTATGTCTATTTCCATGTAAGTACAATGAGAGCAATGAACAACGTGGGCAATAAAGTTGATTCTGATTCTTAAAGTTACGTGTTATTTATCTATCCAAGCAAGGGTGACAAACTTTGAAGCAACAGTACTGGTACACTACAAACTCATGTATAGATCGTTCTGAAATGCCTCTGAGAGGAGATTTTGTTACATACAGACAAGTCAAAACAGCACGCCGAGAGGACAATTCCCACTTCACATACTTTCTTTGTTTCTGACCACATGTGTTCATGCTCATGCACGGGGAATCTATAAAAACATGAAATAGAAACCCTCACACATTCCTTCTAGTACGCACCCAAAATGAGCACACACTCACTCAAAAACAACTAAAGGTGATTCAGTTAAGTACATTTAGTTGGATTACATATTGTGTGTTTTACTTTTGTTATCTTGGAAATGCTTTTGCGTGTACATGCTGGTCTGTGTACTGCTGCTCAAGAGTGAATGCCGCAAACCTCTACTATTCAAAATTCTTCAACCTTTATTATCCTTTATTATCAGTTCTTCCAATTATAGTTCAGTATATTTTATGAGAGTGAATCAATGTTTTAGATACCATTTTCCCTTCTTTTTCCCCTAATTTAATGTAAGTTATATTCTGTCCATATTGATTATTTCTGATAATCCAAAATAATAGCCATCTTAATCATAATTTGTTGGCTTTAGGTAGTAAATGTAGAAAATAGAATTCTTCTTCTTTTCAAACCAATGTTAAACCTTTTAGGCGAGTACCACAAATTTGAAAATCAAATCACCAATAGCCACTGTTAACAATATATGTGAACTCATTCATCATTTACTTTGATTATTAACTAAATTGAAAAGTTGGCAGCCCTGTAATTAGGCTGTGGGATGTCAGATGTATGTAGAGGGGACTAATTGCTAGCCTACTGTACCAACCAAGCTGAGCAAACAGCCCAACTCTGTCTTTTTCTTGTCCAATCAGCCTGCTATGTGTGCATGTGTTACAAGCTCTCCACCAAAAAGCCTGCACTGAATGAACTGTACACACTGATCTAAAAGAAAGCCTTTAACATCCTAATCATCCTTCAATTTCTCTACAAACTGGATGATTACGCTCAGCTCTCCTGCTCTTCATGAGACACAGGATATTGGAAAAGCTCTGCCATGATTTACAGTCTTTTCAAAAGCCCAGCGTATCTCCATGATAAATCCACTGAGAATATGAGTGAGAGGGTGCTGGGCTGTTACTCCAGGCTACAATGAAAACAGAACTTGCGATACATCAATAACTGCACTGAGGGAGCTGAATATTTCAGGGAAATTACTGAGATGTCTTAATATTCCAGGAAAAATGTCAGAATGAGAGGCAGAGTTGGAGAAAGTGAGTTAGCTTCTTTATTTTTTATTTTTTTATAACTCCAGCTCCCTCCTCTTATTCTTTTTCCGCTTTTCCGCCTTTACTTTTTCTCTCAGCTGAACGTTTCTTTGTTCCTCGCCTCACAGGTCAAACTGCTTGTTTTGGCCTGTCCAATAACATCGAATGAAAAAACAGATCTGGAGTCAAGATTACCTGCTTTAAAGGTTTGGAAAAAGGGGGAGCGAGGAGTTGACAGTGTTAGAATAAAAGCAGATTTATCTTCAAAGAGACACTGGTGTTGTTTCCCTGCATCAGGTCTGTGTCAATAGGCCTCATATACATGACAGTCATGGCTTTGAAGGCATCAGTGGAAAATAAATCTCTCATTCCCCGGTATGGTAGGCGTTATGCTGCACTGAGACTAAAGCAAAAGGTCACTCTTTTCTGTCTGATATTCCTCTAACATAAAAACCCCTGCCAGGTGGTCAAGCCAAGGCCCCTGAGGATTGTGGGAAAGGAGGAGGATAATAATGGGGGGACAGATAGCACCACTGCCCTATTGGGAAAAAAGCTTGCTGACATTTGGAGATGGTCTCTGTTGTCTCTATTGAGAGTAAAAGCGTGTTAATATGTGTATAACATGGCTTCCCCTGGTTTAGATTAAAATTCTGCAATGAAATGTGGATTATAATAATAATAATAATATAATAATAATTGATGGAATGTGATATTAAAAAAAAGTGAATATCGGATTCACTTTAATTTAGGGAATTTTCAGAGACATCCAGTATAATATAGCACTGATTCAATATCAGATGGAATGCATATGATGGATGACACTGCAGTTCATTGTACAATGTTCTAACAGATTTCTTTCTTTATTAGTTTTGGATGTCTGTTATATTTTGTATTAATTTTAGCGCCTTAAAATAACTCCCGGACTCCCCAAATGTCCAATTAGAAAGCAACTGCCATCATCATAATGAACATAAACTGATATATAATAGACCACAACTAATTAAGCTAATAAAAACTGAACTGAAAAAAATTTAAATGAATGTATCCAAAATCATACTTTCTATTTCATATAGGCCTCGGCCTCTAAGGCTATCGCTACTGGGTTAACCCCTATGCACCTGCACGGCACTGAGAAAAGTTACAATTACAATTAGTTTTTACTCAAACAGTATCATATTTATAAAATTGCAGGTTAATGAAATCTTAACAATGCATTAAAATCAGCAAAATAACCTTACTTGGTCTATCACATCCTGAAACTACGCCATGCTTCCCTTGCTATAATTAATGCCAAACCACAAAGACTCAGCAATACTCTCACAGTTGTTTCTTACCACTTGTTATGGCATAACAAAATCAGAAATGGAGTGGACACTTTCTTTCTTTCTATCTGCAGGTCTTGAAAAGTCTCTAAAGCACTGAATTTATTTATTTTTTTATTCTTTTTTAAATTTTACAGTATAATACATACTGCAACAAGCGTAACATGCGACAGGTCACTCCATCTCTCACATAAATATAGTCCAGTGAAAGTATGAAGCAGCATAACTTGGACCCTGTGTGGGTGTGTTTATTACTTATAAATTACATTTTTCATTGGTATATGACTGAATATGTATTATTCACAAAAGTATATATAAGCTCACTTAAAAAAATGGTGCATTATTTCCTAATGTTAAAAGATTATTATATAAAATATGTAGAATATTACATCATATTTAGTGAGGTACAAAAAACTGTAGAGTAATGTAGTTAATTTTAAGGTACTTTTTTATTAATTTTCTTAACTACTTATGAATCACATATCTATAAAGTTTGTGCTAAAGGAAATATTAACTTGTGTTTTCTATAATGAAACGATGACCTGCGGTATCACTTAAGAACTCTGCTGGTGTGTCGATGGTGAATAAAATGTCAAGAATCCACCTGATACATTGGCCTAGGTTTAGTGTAGACACGTGGACATCCAAACAAGAGTGCACGTGTTTGTCTTTCTGTTAGTGTGTATGAGCAGGAACAAAGTCAATGTAAATAGGAGCGATGGCAATGATAAATTCTTGTCATAATCTGAGCTTACCGCAGGGTCGTCTTTCTTCTTCCTCCAGATAGGGGAACTCTGTGGAGTTCCTTATCACACAGCCAGAGATAACAGGGCTCCAGTACAAAGCAATGATCGCGTCTGTTTGCTGACAAGTGAAGCAGTTTCAATCCCCGCGGAGGAATCCCACCTTGTTCTGGGACAGAGAGCAGACGATAGAGACAATATAGAGAATATACGGAGCTCATTTACATGAAGAGCTTGACAGATAGAGATGCGGAGGAACGAACAGCAAACACACCAAAGTCTGGATCAAAAAGGATCAGGGATTCACTGCATCTACTGTACCTGCACCTCATCATCCCCCTACTCCTCCAACATCAGCTCATATATAAGTCTGTCTGTCTAATAATGAAGTAAAAATCTAATAGTTTGCAGCAGGCAGCAGGTTTAGATGAAGGAGCTGTCACATTAACCTTTGCACCACATCCATGTTTGCTTTTTATGTTTCTTCTGGCCTTGATTTTCTCTCAACATATTTCTCACCAGCTTCACACCGGCACATGATTGACTTTGTATTGCGCCCTCACACAATTATAAGGTTAACTATGTAAAAATAAATAATCATTCACTATTCACTTTACAGGTCCCATATTGTACAAAGTGAGTATTATAAAGCAGGTCTAGGTCAAGGCCGTAACCATGGAGGCAACATTGTGGAGGAACAAATCTGGGGATGAACCTTTTTTTATGTTTTATTTAGTTTTTATAATTTCTTGTTCACGAGAGGACGACTGGGCGGCTGGACGACTTCCCGTATATGGGGTACATTGGCTTCATTAAATTTTCTGAAGAAAATCTGTCTGACAAGATGGTATCTTGAGAAACTGCCATCTTTCAAGATGTTCAGAGGTGGTATGCTTTTTTGCTTTTTTCCCTCTCCTTTAATGAGTTATATACCTTTTGTGTGCATGTAATAGGTTTGCAAAGTGAAAAAGCCCAAAGAGAGTTCGTCTGTAGTCCAGTGTAGTACAGTCGGAAAACAACAGCCAGACTTTAATAAAAGGACACGCTGTGACCTAACGTTACACTGGACTAAAACGTAGCGCTCATCTTTTCCACCTACTGCCGCCTATCACTTAGCTGTCTTTTGAAGAATGAGCAGAGGACGCTAGCCAAGCCCTACCGTGCTGTACAGTCTGTACTGAATCATTGACGTTAGTTGCGCATTGATTTTATTGATCATGTAAAAGTTTAGTAGTGGCAGTCACTCATTCAACAGCTGCCTGTCTGTGCTGAACAGGGAGAACCACGCATCGCCGTTGTGTGCACCGCACACAGACGGTCCGGAGCTGCACTTGAAATCTGAAAATAAATTATTTTACACACCCCTAGACCAGCCACAGAGCAACAACACCAGTGCTGCCATGACACAAAGATACTACAGCCTGGGTCGTTGGCAAGCTCTGGACCAGTGGCGCTGAAAGTAATTTTTGAGAATTGATGGCCCCTAGCATTAGTAGATGCCCTGATGCAGTCCGGGGAAGATTCACCGGCTGACACATAGGCCTGTGAAATAGCCTTGCACAGCCAGTGAGACGGGCAGTGCACTGACAGAGGAAGCGCGCGCACTGGGCAGAGGAGATGGGATGTAGCTTCATCTTCAGACCCACGGGGGAGGAAAGAAGGCCGAGAGAGTAATCACCTGCGACCGAAAGGAGCTGGTAAGGCGACCTTGGCAAAAAGGAACTCAAGGTCCGCGGTCTCCAAAGGCTTAGGTTAGCACCCCTTTCAGTAAATGCTTCACCAGCATGGGTGCAAACACCGTCCTGTCACAGAACCCTTCATGACAGGACGAGATGGTGGCAGCATAGGTTTTAACCGTACTGAGGCGTCACTCATCAGGGTGAGGGCCCCCCCTTTACATTATGTCCACCCCTCTGTTCAACACGCCAGGGATGTACTCCGCTCTGATGGAGAGGAGATGGGTATGCGCCTACAGGAGCAGCCACCTGACCGTGCCCAGCAGTTGTGCTGTAACCTCTCATGTGCAGGAGGTCCAGGGGGACCACCACGTGAGCCGCCGACACGAGGCCCCGAAGCCTCCTGATCGACAGAGCCGACACCACTGCCCGTGGAACAGCACGGCGGAGCAGCTCCACCAGAGCCTCAACTCTCTCCTGAGAGAGCTGCATTCTCCAGCATGTTGAACAGGGGGTCTCCCTGGTCGGCTGATCCAGGGGCAGACCGCATGTCAGCTATACGTTAGCTTCCGGTTAGCTTAACGTTAACCTGACTTTAGCATTCTGATAGCTTAACAATCGCTTGCCTTGTGGCAACTTAGCAACATCGATGCCGGCGTCACCAGAGGTTGTAACGGTTAAAGCGGGGAGCCGTTGGGAGACCCCTAACAACTGGTCGAGGGCTTTGTCCAGAGAAAAAGTGGGTGGCCCGCCACACCTCCTCGTCCTTAACAGCAAAATGATCCGCCCAGCGCTGCCTCTCTTCGGGGGAGACAAGAATGAACAGCGTGAGCCGGGGGTGAGAGCTTGGCCGGTGTGCTCTGGTCCGAGGTGCACCTCGCATCGGGGATGGAGGTCAGATGTAGCAGATGTAGCAGATGTAGCGGCGTCCCGCCCCGCTGTGGCCGACTTGCTGGAAGATATCATTATTCTTTTCTGACTGGAAATCTCTTTAGACAGCTCAGTGCTGAAGAAAAATGGGAGCTGATGGCCAGGTCTCACCGTTGTATATATACAAAGTGCGGACGTAGGAGAGGCCCACGCTCCGGTTGGGCGTAAACAACTTTTCTCAGTGCCGTGCAGGTGCATAGGGGTTAACCCAGTAGCGATAGCGTTAGAGGCCGAGGCCTATATGAAATAGAACATATGATTTGGGATACATTCATTAAAATTTTTTTCAGTTCAGTTTTTACAAGCTTAATTAGTTGTGGTCTATTATATATCAGTTTATGTTCATTATGATGATGGCAGTTGCTTTCTAATTGGCCATTTGGGGAGTCCGGGAGTTATTTTAAGGCGCTATAATTAATACAAAATATAACAGACATCCAAAACTAATAAAGAAAGAAATCTGTTAGAACATTGTACAATGAACTGCAGTGTCATCCATCATATGCATTCCATCTGACAAGAAAAAAATATGAGCCATTACTTGGCTACAATATCTGGTGCCAGTCAGCAGGCCCGGAGTGTTGGGCCAGTGTTAAAAAAGCCAAATAAAACTGTTAAATCACACAACACGGGGCAGCTTAAGTCACTCAGTGCTGTAGATCATCAGCCACATGGTTAGCATTTTATTATTTTAACTTCCCTTCCCAAGTTGACTATTTGTTGAAAATTAAATAAAAGGTATAAAAGGCAACACCAAATCATGCTCTGTAGGAACACGGAATATGTGTATGCAGGGAGATAATATAAAAAATAAAGAGGTGTATGCTGTTTTCTGTCAGGTGGTAGCAAGTAGTGTCTGTCTGTCCGTCTGTTGTAGATGTACTTTTAACCTTCAAGAGATGTATGTGTTATGTGTATGACAGGTGTTAATGTGTATCTGTGTGTGTGTGTGTGTGTGTGTGTGTGTGTGTGTGTGTGTGTGTGTGTGTGAATATTTGCGACTGTCTAAGATCACAATATGGTTTGTGGTGGTGTACCTCCTGTGATGTTGATCTGTTATAAGCCTGAGTGTTAATTAATATCTGTTTGATTATGTATGAATGTGTGTGTGTGTATGTCTGTGAAAGTGAGAGAGGTGTGAAGCAGGAGCACGTATACTGCCATATGGCATGAATTAAGGTATGTCACGCACATCTCTGCATATGTGTGGGCTTGTATGGTGATTTAGAGCACTTACACCTGCATTTGTTTGTGTGTGTGTCTGTGTGTGTGTGTGTGTGGCACGGTTCAGGCCATCTGTGCCTCCACCACTTCAAAGGAGCCCTAGCCTCAGAAGTACCTTGCAGACATATGAATTATTGAGTCGATTTGAAGACATTTACCGTCAAGCGTTTTGTTCTGCCGTAGAACTCCCTGCCTTTCAGGAAATGGAGGATGTGTTGTTCCCTTTAGATCAAGGTTGTCGCATCCTTTGCTTCCTCTACACATACAAACACCCTGTACGCCCTTTGCCTCTCACTTTAAACTCTACTTTGGTTGTTTTATTTGAAAACTCACTTCTGCCTGTTTCAAGTCAGCCCTCCTTCTCCCCCGCTCTTCTCATCGTTGTTGTAGAATTCCTTTGCAAGATCTTCATGTCTAAGGGCACTGAGCTGCCTTACAAAAGATTCAATGTGAAAACGTTTAAAAAGAGATAAAGAAAAGAAGAAAGAACACCTTTACACCCTCACTCACTCACAAGGGCAATAAAAGATTTGGGGTTTTATTAAATGTGTGGGCGAAATGGAGAGTGGCGAGGTACTGGCTTCAAAAAGACTCCAAAAAACGGTTTGATTCCACTATTTCTCTTTGTGAACTTTAGCTCCTCTTGTGGATTCTACTGTGTGTTGCTGTATTTCAAAGGGAGCACAAGCTACACTAATGCAACAAAAAAGAGAACTGGACCCAAGTACTTTTAAAAAGTAAACACAATTCAAGCTTCTTTAGTATCTCTTTATTCTAACTTACACCAGTGTGGTCTCTCCCAAAATGTTTTGTGCTGTATTCCTGCCATTTATACTCTAAGTACTCTTTTTATATATACAGAATTACTAAAATTTGAAACATGCCTAAATCCTTCATCAAAAAAGGAGAGTTCTCTTTGTGCACGCGCAGTCCTGAATGTTTTATTTCGTGTCCCTGTGCATTGCACAGGTCCCCGTCAGGTCCTGCTGTGCGACCTGAGCTCCACTCCCAATTTTCCCCAGAAGACAGATGGTTCCCTCCATCTTCCACCTCCCCGTTCGGGAGTTGGCGTTTCATGATGGAGAATACGGAGCACAGCGATTGCGTCTCTCTTTGTCCCTACCGCAGCCAGATGCCCTGCAGTGGTGGCTCTCTCTGCTAGGCATATGCCTGCCACCAAGGCCCTGTGTCAGGACTTGCTGGACATTATCAGGAAGGCAGCAGATCTAAGAGGCGTCACAATGCCGGCAGAACAGCCTGCACCTGTTTGTAGCCTCTAGGAACAGGTGCAGGCTGTTCTGCCAGACCCAATTCCTTTCAGGAGCTCGGATAATCCCCACCTAAAAGGTACATTGCTAACCACAAACAATTATCAGCCAGCTTCTACCCATAAGGACGAGCTAGCAGGGATTTCTCATTTTGGCCTGATTAAGACTAAAGTTCTGAATATACAGGGCTAATCAAAAAGGGCTACATGCTTCCATAATGTAACAGCCTTGTCAGAGCTGGTGGAGCTATTGGAGAAAGAAGCTATATCCCGGGTCACTCCTGACAAGGAGAACGAAGGGTTTTATTCTTGCAATTATCCACTTTTTGACCATTTGGTCAAATACCGAAGCTTTCAAAAAGGGTGACAACGCATAGTTATTTGACACAAAAAGGTACCCTTCAGCGCTAGCTACGTTTGTGTTAAAGCCCCCTGAAGCCCCTTACCCTTAACTTAACCATCACAAGCGTTTGTGCCTAAACTTAAGTTAGTGACTGTATGCACACCAAACCCTACGGCCAAGGTGCTTTTTTACCTGGACGAACCGATCATTATGGCCCGCTCCCAGGAGAGAGCCGCACTCCACATGGTAGCACTCTCCATTTTCTACCCAGTCGATCATTTACCCTGGTGTGCACATGGACACCACCCCAAACACTCTGTTATCATGACTGCCCGGATTCTAGGCCTACTCGTCTACCCCAACCAACTCGTTACTTTTCTGTTAAATGTCCTACCTTTAGCATTAAAAGTGAAGCTGCAGGCCTTTCCCCAATGCATTACAAACTGACGCCAACAGGTCGTTTCAGTGCATTTATATGTGACGATTTGGGAGTGACGGGTTGGTCTCACTGGTAAATTGGCTGTTGTCTGATTTGAAAAATAAAATCAGCAAGTGGGCAGTAAAAACACTAACTGTGATAAATCCACCTGAAGCTCTTGACATGAGTAGATTGTAAAACAATCATTTATTCATAGTTTTTTTTTTTAAGAGATGCAGACTGGAGAGGTGACATTTTCCTTTTTCCTGGCCTGCACCTGTGTAGTGTTTTGGTGACTCACCATGTTCATAGTAGGTGTTATATAATTAGGAACTGCAGTTTTGGTTTCAAGTGTACCATCCTCCACCTACCTGATGGGAAGCTCGTCATGGAAAGTGCACTCACGTTTGTGCTATATTTCTCTTTGTTTTCACTGGCTGAGGCCCAGCTGTCCTAAATCACAAAGCTATACTGGACTAATGCCATTAATGATTCTTCTCACTTGCATCTGTCATTCACAACCGCCTGTAGGCTGGATGAAAGCCATCCCTAAGATTGACTAAATCCCAACAGCCATGTGCAGATGGAGGATACATGCCTTTCCTTCCACCTTAAGAGCTCTATTTTGGCCCTGAAGCACAGCACAGATATCAGTCAAGTGCACCCTTCCCATGGCATTGGGACAAATGCACTTCTGGTAATTTGGTGGCTAGGCTGACTTGGGGCAAATGCAACACACTTGGATACGGAATGGGATCACAAAGAATACATCATACATTGTAGATGGGCATGTTAGAGGCTGTGACAATCATGGCCAATCACATTCACTCCTTTCATCTCCTTTAAATGCAGGGCTTTCCCTGTCAGCAGTAGGTATTATATTATTTCTTTCTATGCTGCAAGGGCCTAGTTAGGATTTTGAAATGCAGGCGTGATGAGTAATGTTCGTGTGGTGTAACGTTTGATCTGCTGCTTGGACAGAGGAACCAACAATATCATATTGTTTTTAAGGGCTTTAATGCATTATCTGACAGACAAATAGATCCGCAGCTGTTTTTATTATTCTTATTTTAGATTTTTTTAAAATCTTTTTGAGAATCTGGGCTTTTTAAAAAAACATCTGGGGCTATAGCGTAGGCCTAACAATGCCTATCCTATGCTGGATAAAGGCCATAAAAATTACTTTGCATAATGCATCAACACAAGATTAGGGCCACTCTGAATAATAGATTCAGACCGGACACAGATGGACATTTCTGAATGGATCCAGATAAGATCTGGTATAGAAGACACTTTATTGTAGTAGATACAGTCAACAACCAATGTAGAAGCCAAGATGCTGATAGGTAAAAAGCGAAAGACATATTCTCTTCTTCTATTTCTCCTCTGAACAAAAGTTACTGCAATGTTAGCTTTTAGACACGTCAAAGCTGCATGGGGTGTATTCACTTAGGCCAGACTGAGTTATTCTGTAGACTATGACTTAAATGTTACCCAGCTGCTCATGTAAATGTGTGATAAAGTAATACCATATCGAATTCCTAATGCTATTTAATTACACTAATTACTGTTACTGCACTGTAGATTGGTTCAGAGTGTGATTTTACTCTGTAGTTTGGCTTTTATACAAACATACATACATAAGCTGTTGATAAGGATCCTATTTAAAGTGTCTGCTGTCTAAATTTAAAACCTGGTGGTGGAAGAAATTAATTTGGAGTAATGATTACTATATGCATGGATGTATGATTGCTTTTATTTTATCATATTTTCATGTGTGTATATCTGTGGGTAAATGCTCATGGATAGCCTAGCCATTTAGGCAACATCTACATATTTACTTAATTTATTACAGCCAATGAATGCAGAAAGCTAAGTTGGTCAGAATATAGCAAATATTATAAATATCATGAAATAATCTTGTTTAGTCTGTGCCTTGGTGCCTTGCCAACAAATGCCTGTTGTTAGAAGAAAACAAAACAGCCTGATTTCCTTAGACCTGTAGACCACTACAGACCTGTAGACCACTGCTGACCTGTAGACCACTACAGACCTAGACCACTGCTGACCTGTAGACAACTACAGACCTGTAGACCACTGCTGACCTGTAGACCACTGCTGACCTGTAGACAACTATAGACCTGTAGACCACTGCTGACCTGTAGACCACTACAGACCTGTAGACCACTGCTGACCTGTAGACAACTACAGACCTGTAGACCACTGCTGACCTGTAGAGCACTACAGACCTAGACCACTGCTGACCTGTAGACAACTACAGACCTGTAGACCACTGCTGACCTGTAGACCACTGCTGACCTGTAGACCACTGCTGACCTGTAGACAACTACAGACCTGTAGACCACTGCTGACCTGTAGACAACTACAGACCTAGACCACTGCTGACCTGTAGACCACTGCTGACCTGTAGACAACTACAGACCTGTAGACCACTGCTGACCTGTAGACCACTGCTGACCTGTAGACAACTACAGACCTGTAGACCACTGCTGACCTGTAGACAACTACAGACCTGTAGACCACTGCTGACCTGTAGACCACTGCTGACCTGTAGACAACTACAGACCTGTAGACCACTGCTGACCTGTAGACCACTACAGACCTAGACCACTGCTGACCTGTAGAGCACTACAGACCTGTAGACCACTGCTGACCTGTAGACCACTACAGACCTAGACCACTGCTGACCTGTAGACAACTACAGACCTGTAGACCACTGCTGACCTGTAGACCACTGCTGACCTGTAGACAACTACAGACCTGTAGACCACTGCTGACCTGTAGACAACTACAGACCTGTAGACCACTGCTGACCTGTAGACCACTGCTGACCTGTAGACAACTACAGACCTGTAGACCACTGCTGACCTGTAGACCACTG
>NW_025742385.1:0-6311 GCF_021292245.1 Micropterus dolomieu | reverse complement strand
CGCACTGCTTTAAAAAGTTAAGAAGACGGTTAAAATCTAATTTTGTCAGCTCAGACTGCCGAAGAGCTGTGTCATTTGTTCCGACATGGACTATCACTCTTGTGATGGAGGACGGGAGCGACGGCATCAGGTCCTGGAGTTTTTTTAAAATGACAGCCGTGGTGGCACCGGGGAAGCAGCGAGTGGTAGCGTTAAAGAAACGGAGGTTTCTGGTTATGGAGTCACCAATTATTAGTGTGGTTGGGGAGAAAAGAGGACGAGGAGATGCCGGTTGTGGGGTTCCAGAGCAGGACTGAGCAGAATCTGCTTCAACACTGCGTGCGGACTGAGGATGGAGTGTGTGAGCTGTTGAGTGTTGTGTTGGAGTAGCAGTAACAGACCTGAGAGAAGGGCTACCCGACTGTGCAGGGTAGGGACGGCCTCCGGAGCGTCTGAGCACAGCCTCCTTCAGGATCCTACGTCGGGAAGCGGAGGTTTTTGACCGGGATGACGGCCGCCGATCAGGTCCGGCGGCAGACCGGCGGCCCAGTGCAGGAGATGTAGCCGGTGAAGGAGATGCAACAGTGTCGGCAGGCACTGTGCGCCGAAAGAGATCCGTATCAGGGAGACTCGAAGCCGCAGGTGAATCCGCTGGATGGACCGGAGTGTCGTTAGACAAGGCTGCATAGCGTTTGGAGAGGCCGATGTCCGGAGGAGAAGCAGCCCCATCCGAGCCTCTCTTGCAGCCACGGACCACCACTTCAGCCCAGGTTGACTGATGCTTCGGAGTCGAGCAGGATGAAAGCCTGGGAAGACTAGAGGGGTCCCAAAACACGGTGTCCTGGATGTTAGGAGAAACAATCTGTTTGGCTTGTACTGAAGCTACATCCATAAAGCCAGTCAGCAGGGAATCTTTCTCTTTGAGTTCCTCTGAAAGTCGTCGGATGTCTTCCATAAGGTCAGCAATCTTAGGAGGGAGTGTATTGAAATTAACATTGAGTGTGTTGAGAGGATGATGTTTGTGAAAACTAATAATAAAAAAAATCATAAAGAACATTGTATCCCGTTGTTGTTTTCAAATACCCTCAAAGAGAGCAGCAGGAAACATGTCGGAAAAACGAATTATGAAAAAAGTGTATTATAATCCATCACATCCGGCTAGTTTTGGCGGAGTAGACAGACTCCATAGAGCGTTACAGGATGAAATGGGAAAAAAAAGTAAATGTAGAATGCGTCAAAGATTTTTTATCTGAGCAGGATTCATATACTTTGCATAAACCTGCCAGGATACATTTTGTAAGAAATAGAGTTTTTGTACCACGACCCCTAAATCAGTTTCAGGCGGATCTTTGCGATATGCAGGCTTTGGCTGAACACAATGATGGCTTTAATTATTTAT
The DNA here is from genome assembly GCF_021292245.1 of Micropterus dolomieu. Classification (NCBI taxonomy): domain Eukaryota; kingdom Metazoa; phylum Chordata; class Actinopteri; order Centrarchiformes; family Centrarchidae; genus Micropterus; species Micropterus dolomieu. The sequence continues at coordinate 4,933 of NW_025742385.1, read as the reverse complement.
TAACAGTAATATATATGCATATGCTAGACCCTTGAAGAAAAAAACAGGGGTCGAGGTCTCTAAGGCATTTGAGTCTATTTTAAAAGACAGCCGGAGCCCTGAAAAGTTACAAACGGAAGCGGGTAAAGAATTCTTTAACAAGACTTTTGAAAGATTAATGACAAAACAAGGTATTAATCATTTTGTAACGGCCAGTGACTTAAAAGCATCAGTGGTTGAAAGATTTAACCGTACGCTAAAAACGCGAATGTGGAGGTTTTTTACAGCTACAAACACCCGTAGATACTTGGATGTCTTACAGGAATTGCTTGAAAGCTATAATAATAGCTATCATAAAAGTATAAAAATGACGCCTATGTAGGTCACCTCAGAAAATACCTCTCAAGTGTTTGAAAACCTGTACGGCACATTTCCTATTCGGCGCAAAAATGATTTAAAGATGAAATTTAATGTGGGGGATTTGGTAAGAATATCAAAACTGAGAGGAGTATTTGATAAAAAATATCAACAGAGTTATACAGATGAACTTTTTACAGTGACAGAATGCATTCCTCGTCAACCCCCCGTTTATAAACTGAATGATTATGACGGAGAACCTATACAGGGTACATTCTATGAAGCAGAGTTGCAAAAAGTAAAGGTTGCTAAAGACAAAGCATTTCAAGTGGAAGAAATCCTAGAGGAACGCAGTATCAGGGGGACAAAAGAAATGCTGGTGCGCTGGAAAAACTGGCCTGAGAAGTTTAACAGCTGGGTCAAAGCAAGAGACCTAAAAAATATATAAAAAAACAGATACTTTGGATTTGTAGTCATTACAACATGGATCAAGCCTCCGGAGAGGGGTTTTACGTGACTTTACCTTCCAACGCCAGTCTCGAAGTATTTAAAAATAATACGAGCTCTAGCTACCATGTAGATTTAGCCCAGCACCTTAATTTAGAGGGTCGGTGGCAAGTGGCCTTGACAGAGATTTCATATCCGCATACCTGGTTTAACATATCTAATGGGGATGCCTACTTTGATTGGAGGAATAAACCCTCAGAAGGAGAGTCAGACAGTGAGGTCCACCGTCAGAGGTTTAGGGGAGGATATTATCACAACATAGAACAGCTCAGGCTCGAGTTGCATGCATTTCTTAGAAAAATTGGCTCTGATATTTATTTTCTCTTTAATACCATTCAAAAGAGATTTGAATTTCAGGCAGGGGGGCAATTTCATCTCCGTTTTTATCCTCCTGTTGCTTACATGTTGGGGTTTGAACCGGGGAAGTTGTTACAGTTCAATCAGAGGATGGCACCCTATCCAGCAGATATAAAAGCTGGTATGTCCCATCTATATGTCTACAGTGATCTGGTTCGGCATCAGCTGGTTGGCAATACATACGCTCCGCTCTTGAGAACGATCGATATACAAGGAACATACGGGGACGTCATCACACAATATTTTAATCCCCCCTGCTACATTCCAGTGATCAAGAATCACATTGAAAACATTCACATAGAGATTAAAACGGATCAAAATACACCGGTGAAGTTTACCTTTGGAAAGACTATTGTGAAACTCCATTTTAGACCTTCAAAAAACTTTGCATCTTCTGTGACAAAATGATACATCATACCCGCGATCCTCACCGTTTTGTGAGCTATTATGAAAATCAAGAAGGGGGCGCTCTCCCTGGTTTTAGCGGGGCTCCCGTGATGTACGGGAGAGGCATAGGGTCTATATTCTCAAAATTATTTCGTTTTGTTGCGCCGCTGATGAAAAGAGGTTTTGCCATTGCTAAGCCTCATCTTAAATCAGCGGCTAAAAACATAGCCTCAGAGGTGATAACCCACGCCGTTGGTAAATTAGGTGATCGATCGGCCCAAAGTGTTCAAGAAGGATCAGGCAGCATGATGGTGTTGGCTCGAAGAGCAAGGAAGAGACCGCCAGGGCGGCGTGTAAAAGCGGGGCAGACAAAAAGAAAAAGAGGAAGCACACTAGCAGAAGGGCCTCTGATATATTTTAGAAAAGATGGCTCTTTTACATCACAAATCGGCCAAATGCACTATGGGGGAATTGGATTTATTTTCAGCTCCTATGACACAGCTCTCCATCGATGAAAAGATTTACACAGAACTCATGCCTCTGTCAGCCATTACTGATGGAGGTCCCGTTGAATTTTTTATCCCCGGTGATGGGGAAAAATATTTGGATTTGAACGACACCCTGTTACACCTGCGCTTGAAAATTATGAATGCGGATGGATCAGACCTGGCTGATGATGCCTCTGTGGGTCTCATCAATTATCCCCTAAATACAATCTTCAGCCAATGCGACGTTATTTTGGGAGATAGACTGATTTCACAGTCCAGCGCTACGCACCCCTACAGAGCAATGATCGAAACAAAGCTCAACTATTCTGAAGATACTCTAAAAAGCCAGTTCACCGCCGGATTATTTTACAAAGACACAGCGGGGTCTATGGACTCCATTGTGATAAATAATGGGCCAAACAAAGGATTAGTACAGAGAGCTCAATTCAGTGAAGAATCTAAGGAGGTACACCTGTTGGGCCCTCTTCATAGTGACATTTTTTTCAGCGAGAGACTTCTCCTGAACTCTGTGGATTTAAGAATTAAGCTAACCAGGGCTAGCGATGCCTTTTCTCTCATGGCTGGGGCTGCCAGTACTTACAGATTAAAAATACTGGGGGCCTCTCTGTTTGTTAAGAAAGTCACTGTATCCCCAGCAGTGCGATTAGGTCATGCATCGGCCTTAATGAGGGGCAATGCCCTCTACCCCTTGTGAATGTCAAAACCTATTCTATACCCGCAAATTCACGGATATGCAACCAAGAAAATCTCTTCCTAGGAACGTTACCTAAATATCTAGTTATTGCCATGGTAAACCACGAAGCCTTCACAGGAAAGAGAGACCTGTCACCCTTCAATTTTATACACAATGATGTAGAATACATGGCACTGTGTCAGGACGGGAGACAAGTCCCAGCCAAAGCTTTCCAGCCTCAATTTAACCACGGGTTGTCTGTCCGAGAATTTTATAATATGTTTACCGCCACAGGGAGACATCTAAAAGATTTACCTCTGAGCATCAACCAGGAAGAATTTCAGCAAGGTTACTCTTTGTTTGTTTTCAACCTCAATGCCAGTGAAAACAGCAACACTTTGTCAACCATTTCCAACGGAAGTTTAAGACTTGAAATGAGATTCCGAGTGCCCTTACCTCATACCACAACTCTCATTGTTTACGCGTGTTACAAATCTATTCTGGAAATAAATTGTTAAAAGTGTTGGTGGACTATTACTAAGGCAATATGAACAACCATGAATTGGAAGGAATATTGCAACATTTACTTGGAGATATCTTTTGTGGCGTGTGGGCTTCGGATCAGTTACCTTTACTGAGACAGTCCTTTAGACTACCTGCTTACATGATAGTTAACACCCACCCTGCACACGAACCTGGGGAGCACTGGCTGGCGCTCACTCTTGAGGATGGCCAGAAAGCTAGCTTTTTTGATTCTTTTGGATTCTCACCAGAGTTTTCACATTACCCCAAAAGTATCTTGGAATTTTTAAAAAAACGCTGTGAAACCCTTTCATATCATTTTCAGCATACCTTGTCTACCACATGTGGTCAGAATTGTGTGTTCTATTTGTGTCATCGAACCTGCGGTCTATCTTTTGAGAATGTGCTGTCTTTGTATCATGATTATTTTACAAGAAATGATTCTATGGCATCAAATTTTGTAAAAAAATATCAACGTTGTATGAGGCAACAAAGAGCCGCATCTTTTCACCACACAGTTTGTTCTTTACAAATGTTCAAAGACTGTTACAAGTTATAAATAAAGATGCATCTTGAGACAAATAACTTTAGTTTTAATTGTTTTTATTATGGGTTAAAATTAAGCCATCGTGGAGCAAGGGGGGTGAGTTTCTTTCTTTTTTCTCTTCTTGAGGGTGGCAAGGCTTCCACCTCTTCCCACTGGGGGGTTAAAGATGCTCGTTTGTGTTTTCTTCCCTTCTTAAATAGTAAGGGCGGTGTCTCATCATCCTCTGCATCCCTGCGAGGGGCCCGGGGTGTCTGCTTTTTCCTTCTTCCCTTCTTTATCGGCAGGGACATCACCTCCTCCTCATCTTCCCGGGGTCCTACCGTTTGAAGTTGCCTATATTGCTCTCGAGCTTGAGGGTTACTCATCATTGATAAAGGGATGTTGAGTTCTGACAAAGTATTCAAAAAGCCTGTCCAACCCTTAGGAGGCTGGGATTTTTTAAGGGAGACGGTCAGACTTTTAAACAAGTCTAGCAGGTGTGAACCTTTCACAACATCTCCGTTATACACAAACTCTCCCCTGGGAGTCCACCCACCTCGGCTCTTGGTTAATTTCTTTATGATGTACTGTGCATTGTTACGATAGCGAGCCGGCAAGTTTTGTACAACCTCCCTTGCTGTTTCATCCAGTTTCTTGTCTTTTTCTTCTTCTTCTTCTTCTCCTACTCACTGCTTCAGTGCCTCAGAATCTTTAGCTACTGTCAGAGTAATAATATAATAATAATAATAATCCTTATTTGTAGAGCACTTTTCAAAAACAAGTTACAAAGTGCTTTAACAAGTGTAAAGAATAATACAAAAAAAAGATAAGAGCATGAAAATTTAATATAAAATTAGTAAAATACAATAAAATAAAAGGGATAAAATAAAGTCAAATAAGATCGGGAAAAGCTCTCCTATAAAAGTATGTTTTAAGAAGGGACTTAAAAGAGTTCACTGACTCAGCCGACCTGATTTCCTCGGGCAGGCTGTTCCAGAGCCTCGGGGCCCTGACAGCAAACGCTCTGTCCCCTTTAGTTTTCAGTCGAGACTCTGGAACAGACAACAGACCTCTGCCCGAGGATCTCAAGGTACGTGCTGGTGCGTATGGGACTAA
>NW_025742384.1:0-17895 GCF_021292245.1 Micropterus dolomieu | reverse complement strand
TATTCTGTTACAGTACAAAAAAAGACGTAATCAGATTACAGGTAGGGCCTACATTTTGTAATATCGGGGATTACTCATAAGGTTTCCATGAAACAGAAAACGCAGTGCAATTTGCCTCTGTATATGTTTTTAATAAACGGTCTATGTGTATGTGTTTCTGTTAAAACACAAAGCTAGGGAGGGACATGCTGCAGGTGCTGATTGGCGTTTACAGTCACCAGTAGTGCCGAATGTGTGTTTACGCCAGGTTTACGCTCCCACCCTGTCATGAAGACTCTGTGTGGACCAGTTCCAGCTCTCAATGAGTAAACACGGCACCTGGACCGGGACGGAGCACAGCCTCCGAGACCAGCAGAGGCCAGTTTGACCACTGTGAATACAGACGGTAGAGGTTGTTCTAGCTGTATTTGGCTTTTGGCACCCCGGGGCTAAATAAACTAATAAATAACAATAGAACCACTAGCAGCACGGCTAACCGACCGAGCTAACCAGCCACAGATACAGGCAGATACAGCAAAAATCAAAGCTATCTATCAAGAAGCTCTGTGTAAATCAGCCCAGTACTGGATTCCCTGTTGGTCTTTGAGGCTGTGTTTTCCGTCCTATTCATGTGTTCACGGGGATGCTGCTGAGCGAGGTGTCACCCCTAAATCATTCCCTGCTGCCCGCCCAAATGGCCTGAAAACTTCCAGTGCTTGAGTAAAGGTGTAACAAACACTCCCCCTGTACTCTGAGCTCTCAGTACAGGCAGAGCTAATCTGACCAGTGGTTGCACAGCTAACTGAGCTATTAACAGCAGTTAGCTGTTAACTAACTTCAGCCACAAGTAAAGCCATCTGTCCATCAGGAAACTCTGTGAATCACAGAGACATCAGAGAGAACACTAGAATATATAATATTTCTCTTTCATATTTGATCCAGTTTCACCAAAATCAGTGAAAAAATGTGTTTTTGTCCAGTAATCAGATCATCAAACACTATACTTCAGCAGCATTATATTGAGAAATCTTTTCAGTAAGTGCAGAATGAGTCATCAACATTTTAAAATTCTTTTCTAAATTGCTCTTAAATATCATCAAGAATACCTACAAAACATATTTTTTTTGTCATTGATGTGCCAGATACTGCCATAATGATGACATCAAATAAAACACATTTAAACATGCATTTTGATTTCATGGTGATGGAAGCTGTTGTATATTTCTCTAGAAATACACTAGTAATAACAAGTAATTAGTAATTATACATTATAATGTAATTTATATTATTACATTTTTAAAGTAATCCTCCCAACCCTTTTGTTTAAAGTCCTACACCTGCAAGGAGGTTTATTTCAGTGGATCAAGCCTATAAGCCTCTTTCTTGACTATATCCCACTGTTTCAGATACTTTACAAAGAGGGCGCCATGCCCTAGTCTGGAATCCTCCTGGGGTCCTTTAGAGACAGAAAGACTCTTTAAGGCTGCTCCTCTCTGTTCTCACATTGCTTTGATTCTTGTTTTTATTTTAACCCCCATGACATGATGTTATGTTGGCATACTGCTGTCTTTTGTTTCTCTTTGATTGTCTGTCTGATCCCTTGAAAAACTAGAATAAAAAACTAGTGTGTTAACTTCATTGTAGTTTAGCATCATTGCAAGCTGACTTTGTTTATGTCACACCATCATAAAATAAAATGCACATTTAGATAGTTCACATTATACTACACAAGAAAGGAAAAAGTCTTTTTTTTTTCTCCAGAAATTCAGCTACATTTTTCTGTAAAGCCACTTAAGCTCTTATATTCTTTTTTTCTGTTCTTCATCACTCAATGTGTCTCCCTCTGTCATCTACTTTCTTCTCATGTAATAATGATAATAATAATAATAATAATAATAAAAATAATCTTTATTTGTAGAGCACGTTTCAAAAACAAGTTACAAATTGCTTTAACAAGTGTAAAGACAATAATACCCAAGAGACAATAATACAAAAACAATACAAGATAAAAGCATGAAAACATTGAAAAGACTAAAATACACGTTTAAGATAAATATAAAATTAGTAAAATAGAATAAAATAAAAGGGATAAAATAAAGTCAAATAAGATCGGGAAAGGCTCTCCTATAAAAGTATGTTTTAAGAAGGGACTTAAAAGAGTTCACTGACTCAGCCGACCTGATTTCCTCGGGCAGGTTGTTCCAGAGCCTCGGGGCCCTGACAGCAAACGCTCTGTCCCCAGTGCTGGGGCGGACAGGGACACGGACAGGAGATCGCGGAGCGGCTGGCTGCGCTTCTTTTACAGCAAAAAATTACTATATTCAGGCGGGGGAGTGTCAAGTCAGCTCAAGTCCAAGTGAAGTCACGAGTCATTGGTGTTGAAGTCAAAGTCGAGTTGCAAGTCTTCTTCGATTTTGTCAAGTCAAGTCTAAAGTCATAATTTTTGTGACTCAAGTCTGACTCAAGTCCAAGTCATGTGACTTGAGTCCACACCTCTGGACAGAGGTGTGCAATCCTGTAATGGGATACTAAGATGTTGTCTGTGACAAAATAAAGAACACAATGGTTAATCGGATCCGCTGTCAAATCGTACCTTGGACCAGGAGGCAATGCCTCTTTGGCATGTCTGACTTTGAGGTTGCTGTAGAATAAGAATTAATTGCCTATGTAATGTCTCTAAAACAGCGGTGCAGTCTCTCGACTCCACAGAAATCATAGAATGAATAGTCCTTGTAAGGTGCCATAACTCAGTATAATGTCTGGTTATTGGGTTATCCTGAATAGATTGGATGCAGTAGACGACACGGATGAAAAAGTCCTAAACATCATTCATCACAAATGGCTAAATGGAAAACACTGTGGAGTAGGTCCAGGTTGCAGCTCTGTTACAATGAAACCGCTTCCGGGCGCACTGAAATTAGTTTACACACACTCTATACACAGACACACACATGCACACAGACACGTAGCCTGTGTCCCACTGTGTTTGAAGGTGGGAAAGGGTTAGAGCGTGGAACCTTTCACTGTGTATGTGCCCGTTTTCAGTGTCTGTGCACACATTGTTGGTGCTTGTGTGTCTGTATGTATTTGTGTGGATTCACCCTAAATGGCCTCTTATAGGATGCTGCATAGCCATGGTAAAAGTAAATCTGCAAACACAGGGGGAGGAAACGCTCAGCTCTTGTACTTTGTGTAGCAAAACCACTGTGTAGATATACTCAGATACAGGTAAAAATAATTAATCCAATACCATGTCTGCTGCACAAATTATAAAAGCAGTCCTTTTTAAATAATTTGACTGCTAAGTAACTAAAGATATAATATATAATAAAAGTAATGTGGTGAAATACAATATTTTCCTCTGAACTGTAGTGGAGTAGAAGTATAAAGTGGCATAAAATGGAAATACTCAATCACAGTACAAATATCTGAATATTGTTACTCTCCCCCACTGGCTCAAAGGATGGTAAAGTTAGTCTTTCCCAATACACCATTCATAAAGCTATAACCTTACCAAGTAAAAACTTTTTATTATGTGTTAATTAATTCATGAATTGCTCATATTAGCGATACATTGTAATCTATAAAGAACCACAGCTATTCTTTTCCAATTATTTATTTATTACCAGTATTCTGTTCGTTTCACAAACAAGGAACAAAATAACTAGAGAGACACACAAATGTAAGTCTATAGCATAGAGATACTGAGCAGCAGTATTTACAGGTATGAGAATCTGTAAGTCATATAGACACATGCCCACAGAGATGCATACAACACTTACAACTATTATTGCTACAGCATAAGAAGGCCTGTACATACATTAAGTTATATTTTCTGGTTAGCTTACACAATTGCAAAAAGCGCATTACATGTGAATAAATACAATCATCTCAATGGTTAAAGTTTCTCCCCCTTGTTCAGGAGTCACGGTTCATGACAGGTTTTAACACTGTTTTGACTTTGGACTGCCCATTATAGCATCTAACCTTAATTGTGCTCTATTCTTGACAGAAACTACTGCCCTCTTTGCTGTGTACTTGATATGCTCGAACACCTCCCATCACTGCTCCTGAAACCAATCCCAATAAACCCAGTGGCATACCCAAAAAAGCTCCTAACAACGCACCTGTTCCAATACCTACATATTTGGCCAAAACCTCCCTGACTGTTTTATTCTCAGCCAGCTTTCTGATCTCTTCCTCTGACATGTTTTCTGATTCCAGTCTAATCTGCTTCTCCTCCTGTTGTATTTGTTCCTCCACTGCTTGTAGCATCTCATTGGTATAGCAGTTTCCATTGTTTTCCATCACTATCTTTTCTATTGTGTTAAGTAGCTCCTCCACCTGGAACCGGTTGCTCCTGTATTCATCCTTTGGGTTTTCGTTCCAGTAGTTATTATCAATGACGTGGCAACGGCCTCCGCACTTCTTCACCAGCTCACTCATGTACTCATTCTTCTGGACATGATCCTCAATTTTCTGTCCTTTACGGAGCTGGTCACCATGAGTAAAGAGAACTATTGCATATTTGAAAGCTTCTTCAGAAAAGTATTCGATTATTTTGTTGATGACAGCCTGCTCATGCTCTGTGACTTTCTCTAATTTAAGCAAAATGAGAAAAGCATGAGGACCAGGAGCGGACTTTACGATACAGCTCACTATCTCAGACTTCATCTCCTCCTCAGATCTATCAGTGTCAAAGAAACCAGGAGTGTCGATCAAAGTGATGCTTCTTCCATTGACAGATCTGGTCTCTGCTTGACATTTTCTTGTTCCAGAATTGAAAGAATCATCGATCTCGAACTGTTCCTCTCCAAATATGGTGTTAGCCAGGCTGCTTTTTCCAACTCCAGTTTTTCCCAAGATGACAATTCTTCTGTTTGACCCTGAAAGAAAATCAGTAATTTACACTGTACATTTGTGTTTTGTTTTCTTAGATAAAGATACATAAAAACTCAATTACAAAAAAATCTCATTGATCAAAAATCATAATGAAAAAATAAGCTGTTAGTAGGCTACTCAGAAAATATCTACATTAGCATAATACACAAATTAATAATTGTATCAATACATTAAAAAGCCCACATGTGTTTTAATGATCAAAAGCACCTCAAATTATTTACACAGTAAATATTTATACAGTAGCCTATCAATCGCTGTTCAACAATAAGCTATTTATTGTGGTAAAGTCCACTGAGGATCATTTTGTGAACAGCTTTGAATAAGGATAGGGTTCAAGGTACGAGGGAACCAGTGGGGGCTGAGATCCCACGGAAGAAGTAAAATCATGCATCTGTGGGGGTCAGTAATTTGTTACTATTTTATAACCATTATTTTGAATCAAAAAGAATGTATTTGTCAATTGAATTAGTATTATTTACATCAACAAGACAAACAGGCTAAAATAAACATGTTTTCCAAATGAACTATGCTGCGCACCGTATGACTGTCATCATGACAGGATGGCTGCACTTCTCCAGCAGGCAATCACTATTGTGCACAGAAGGCTACAAAATTGATCTAACACAAGATTAGACCACGAACATGTTGTAGTCTGCTGTATCAGACTCTGCATTGCTGCTTGTTTGTTTTAGTCGTATTGGTTTTATCATGCATCCTCCAGTTAGTATAGGGAAACATATGATACTATGCTTCCTATGAGCTGGCGTAGTGTAAAATAATTACACTTTTATGATACCATAAAGGGCGGAATTGCGGTCTCTCCTTTAACGATTTGTCGTTGTTGGCATATTTCAGGCTATTGAAATTTAAACTCTGTTGCTATGCCGCAGACATCTGGGTCAAGTAATGGGCTGCTGTGTGTGTCCGTGTGTGTGTGTGTGTGTGTGTGTGTGTGTGAAAGTGTTGAACAATATAATGAGCAATGAAGTCATTGTTTCTCTCTCTGGGCATATTATTTATTTATTTATCTCCGCCTGTACCGTTATATTAGAGACCGCCACAAAGTGCAGACTATAACATGTTCTTTTGGCCCTGATCGCTTAATGGATTCAGTTAGTATTTGCCATCCTGTATGAGTCCAATTTAATGCTTATATTCACCTAAATGTTGATTAAATGTGTATCTAAAACAATGACATTATTTTGTTAGTTAGTTCCTGTTTTATTTAGTCCTTCCTCATGTGTCTTGGGTTATTTTACTTCCTGCCTTTTGTTTCCCTGCTAATAAGTAGACATTAACAGGATAATAACCTGATAATAATATTTAAAATAATATAGGTTGGCATTTTCACATGTTAGAGGCTACTATAGTTAATACCTATAAAATCACATACATTTTTTGCAAAGTCAAAATAGTTAATTACCATATAATTCCTTTTGTTTTCAGGTAATACTGTAAAAAGGACGTGTTTAATACTGTGACTACCTGGAAACACTGTTATACTTTCTGTATAATAACCATGAATCTGGGTTACAATATGCTAAACTGTCTGTTTCCATTTAAGTTCATGGTGCAGAGGGGTGGAGCTCAGCTCTGGCAGCGGGCGGGCGTGTGAGTGAGACGAGCACGAGCATGACTGTTTCACGGCATTGCGTCCCGCTTGTGGCTGTCACCTCCCTTTTCGATTTCCTCATGAAAATAGCTTACTCACTTCCCGTCTGGTTACTGATTGTTGATTAGGCCTACAATAGTTAGTCTAGAGTTTGTTTCAAATATTATTGCAAGGCTAATTTAGCAAAATAGGCCCATGTGATTCCCGAATATACGTTATTGTTAGGTTACATTAAAATATCCCTTCAGTGAGCAGTGTTGGCAAAGTGAAAGAAGTAACCTTAACTCACCGTCCATGTTGTTATAAGAGAGATCAGTGAGGAGGAAAATCCGCTGCTCTGATGCAGGATTGCTTCTAATTTCACTTTCACTTTCTGTTTGAAATGTGGGGGCGGTGCTTTAAGGTCTGGGTATCTCTGGATAATCCGTAATTCGTTTGTAATTCTAAAACGAAAATACTGATCTGTTTTTTGTTTCAAAACGAAAAATCAAATAACCATTTTTGGTGTCAGAATCAAAAAAGGAAAAACCAATTAAAATGAACTTCAGTCAATTCGTTTTTCGTTATAAACCAAAAACGGAAGTCACGTGGTCTATTCCTTTTATGGAAGGGATAGTAACCCGTAAAATCTTCAAAATAAATTTAGCCCATGTGACGTGTAATTAGAAAGGTGATTTTAGACTAAAACTAAACTAAAATAACGTTTTTTTAGTAAAACTAAAGTAGCACTGGGTGTGAAAAAACACTTTAGCTAACTGAAATAAAAACAATAACTAATAAAATACTGTTTGGCAGTTTCCTAACATCTTTATAGGCCTTCTTGCTATGTGGAAGCTCAACCAGCAGAGGTCACTGTGCCCCCTTCTGTGCAAGAGTCCTTCTGTGGCACCAACAGGCAATAAGATTTTGACCTTTTGACTTGCGTTTATATCAAAGAAAAGGCTGCATTGCTACCAGAGGAAGCTAATCAGTTTGAAGGGTGTGCAGAACGTCACCTGCCTTCCAGCTTTTCTTTCTATGCTGCTATAGCTGCTAAAAACTCTCAGCTTCCACCATCTACTGTTATGAGTCAAAACAAAACTCTTCCAAAACAAATCTGTTGAGTTGTATAATTTTTATTTTCCTTTGCATTTTTCTCCAATCTAATATACTTATTATGTTAGTTAAGTAGATTAAATATTTTTAATGCAGCCTGTAGTTCTCATTAGTTATGTAGGCCTACTTATGTGTGAAACCTGGTGAACATTAAAGGAAAAACTTGAGTATTGGGGAGAAATCTGCTGTTATCTTGGCCATCCTATCTGTTTCCTGGAGGCTGAGTGTAATATGCGATGGTAACTGGATCGAGTTAATGTTCCTGATCGTTTGTTGCAATTTGTTTTCAAAAGTATGTACAGCACTGTCAGTGTGATTCTATCTTTATCCTTGCAACATTAAGTGTGAGGGATGTGTGTGGACAGATTGATTCAGTGCTGCGTGTTGCTTGTTTTGTGAGACATGCTTGATATGTTAAAAGGAAGAGAACTCAGTCCTGCTCTGAGTTTGATGATTTGTATCAGATGTGAGAAAATGTCACTAGAAGTTGCTGTCGGTATTCTGTGATGTGACAGAGGGAATATCAGAAGGTTTTTCTTCTGAGGTGTTTGTGAATGACCACATAAAGCTTGGTGTTCATCTGACTGATGACCCCTCAGATTGTTAACTGGCAGTAAAGGCTGCTCTGGAGAAGATTGAACAATGTACTCAGACTTTCTCATCTGTTTAGGGGAGTTTGGCCCCAGTCCCCTTTAGTAAAAAGACAAACAAAAAAACTACTGTGTTTGTGTATTTATAGCTAGCTGCTTAATAACTCTGATAAAACTAAATATTAACCGATGGTTCGATTTTGATAACAAGGCTAGCTGTTTAAATGTAAGCTTGTATATGAGTGAATTAGTTAGCCTGTGTGGTTATCCATTTTCTTGTTGTGATGGGTAGGCTTTCGGCCTAGTAATGCCACAATCTAGTTTCACCCTCTCGTGTACCGCCACCCTGCCTCTCCAGTAGCGGGCACACACCTGGAGACAATTACCTCATTAAGAGTTGATGTTCAGGGAGCACTCAGGATCTCTCTTGATGCTTTGTATTGTAGTGGGGTCAAGGAGCAGGTTAGGTTTTTCGATGGTGTGCCATCAAACTTTTGTGAACACTTTAATTTGTTTTTATTACAGGCATTTTAAGCCACCTGTCGCTGAGACCCTGTAGACTACATGGCCTGTTCTGCTAGAGTTCACTGCAGATATGGCCGTGAAGGTTGATACACTGAGTTGCCTTAAACGTCTGCTCCTTGAATGAGGTGGAGTCAGAGCTGGGTGGATGATTTACTGCATTAGTTGAGGGTTATATAGCCACTGCTGTTTTGCCTGCCTGATCAACTACTGATTTTGTGTCCTGATTTTAAATGGGAATTCTTTTTATGAGACTCTGTTACAAGTGAACAGGCCCTGTGAATGTTTTTGCTAGGTTCTGCTAAGGGTGGGGCAATTTACTTGTTTTATGGCTGTGTGACTTCCCTCAGCCCTTTTCCCTCTTTTTTTGAGTGTTCTGCCAGACTGACAGGGTGGAGGACTGTGGGAGCCCGTCTTCCCTTCACTGCTGTGTGTGTGTGTGTGTGTGTGTGGACCTTTTAACTGAGCCTTATTGTGTGGTGTTTCATGTGGGTGACTTGTTCTTTAGGTGGTGCAGCACACCTGTGGGTGGTGGTGTCAGGACATTTTGGTGGCAATTGTGCTTTTGTAAAAGTTTGCTTTTATCCTTTAGCATCTCTGCAGCATGGGCCTTAACATCCTGTTGGTTTAGTAGTATTAAAACTGCCCAAAACCTGATCTTTAAATTTTGATGTTTCATAAATCACCTTTCCAGTTGAAACGAATGTGTCTCTTGTAAAGAAATGCTGTTTAAAAATAAATTAAATAATAAAATCCCATGGGTTAAAATGAGAGATTATATCATGGATCTGTTCCAAAGCTTGGTTATTTACTTGTAGCGCTACGCTAACCTTTCTAAGGAGGACAGTAGTCCAAAAATGTTCAAGTAGCACAGAATTAATTTATAATTATGTATTATATACATAATATGCCGGAGCTCCTTCTCCTTGTGTGCAATGACAGTTTTATGATGTGAAAACCAGTAAAGACTATTGGATCTGAACACTTGACATAGGCCTACAAATGTTGATTTTTAACTAAATCTACATCTGTCCACTGCAGAGGCTCTAACCACAGCCTGGAGGAGGAACTAGTATAAATGACTGTTATATAATAACCACAACATTATAGCAATATTTGCAGTAGGTTTTAGTCTTCACTAACCAACTGTGCTTGTAAATCATTTAAGGGCGTTTGGTGTCCGAACAATAATGCTGTGATGATGTGTTGAGGAAGAAATCCGCTTGACATGGTTCTTGATCATAAAAGTTTATTACATCAAGGAGTTCAGCATCAATTACAAGCTCTGCAGCAGCTTGGAGAGTGACCCAGCCCGATGGCCACTGTCTCTCTGTACATCAAACATAGCTTATATAGGACATGTTTAGGTATCTGGTACCAGAGAAGGGTACAGTACTATTCTGAGGTAACATAACACGGGGTCAGAGGTCAAATTCTATAGAAGGGTTCACTCCCTACATAACCATCAATCACTACTCCCTCCTTAAGAGGTCACTGACCATCTGTCCAGCTGCTAGAGTCAAATGCACATATGTTACACACCACAGGCGTATGCGAGTGAAAGAGCACTGCAGAGCCCTGCTTCACTTTACTGTTGCCTACTGTATATGATATGAATGTGTATTAAAATACAGAAGTTGACATCATCCTTATTTACAAAAACAGTGCCACAATTACAAGGTGTGTTTACCGTAAATCATGATAGAAATATCTGAAAGTGCCAACAGGACCCTTTTATGGTGCTGGAGGAAGGAGTGGTATTCTGCTTTGTCCTGACAGTCCAGCATTAATTTGAAGAGAGTGACGGTAGGTGATGGGGTCAGACTTGATACTATCATCAGTCCTCAAACCTGCACAGGCTCACATCCTCCAGGTATTGGGGAAAATCTGGGAGGTCCTGAGATGAGTACCAGGGAGAAAAACTAAATGATTCAACTTCACTTTTATTTGACTTTACACAAGTATGAACAGTACAGAGCACGGCCTTTTCCTGATGGTTCATCAAACAGAATTAAACCCAAAAAAGCATTAACAGATCTGAAAGCCTGAGAGCTAGAGATAATTTTTGACTCTCAGTAATGCGCACCAGGTTTCACGCATAACTTATAAGAACTACAGGCTGCATTAAAATTATTTACTCTACTTAACTAACATAAGTATTTTACACTGGCAAAAACTGCAAAGGAAAATAAAAAGTTTACAACTCCACAGATTTGTTTTGGAAGAGTTTTGTTTTAACGCATAACAGTAGATGGTGGAAGCTGAGAGTTTTTAGCAGCTATAGCACCATAGAAAGAAGCTGGAAGGCAGGTGAAGTTCTGCACACCCTTCAAACTCAGTGATCAGCTTCCTCTGGTCGCAGTGCAGCCTTTTCTTTGATATAAACACAAGTCAAAAGGTCAAAACCTTGTTGCCTGTTAGCGCCACAGAAGGGGGCAGAGTGACCTCTGTTGGTTGAGCTCCCACATAGCAAGAAGGCCTATAAATATGTTAGGAAACTACAACATGAATTAAATAATATGAACTTAAATAAATAGGCTAACTGCGATCCTAAGCTACATACATCATTAGCTCACTTGTCTTAATCTGAAGTTACAGGTCACCAATGGTCTACAAATGTTTAATTCTCCCTAACAGCCAGAGTTATTTTATTATTATTTTTATTTCAGTTAATTAAAGTGTTTTTTTCACACCCAGATTTTGTTTAGTTTTATAACCTACTAAAAACGTTATTTTAGTTCAGTTTTAGTCTATAATCACCTTTCTAACTACATGGTACATGGGCTACTTTTATTTTGAAGGTTTTACCACTTGCTTTAGCTTCCATAAAAGGAATAGACGACGCGACTTTCGTTTTTAGTTTATAACGAAAAAGAATTGACTGAAGTTCAGAGACTCTCTTCATTCTTTGTTCAAAGAGAAATAACGATACAATGAATCGCCAAAAACTAAAAACGGGCCGTTTTTAATTGGTTTTTCGTTTTTTGATTCTGACACCAAAAACGGTTATTTGGTTTTTCATTTTGACACAAAAAACAGATAGACGGTATTTTCGTTTTTGTATTACAAAGGATTTACGGATTATCCAGAGAGACCCAGACCCATCTACCGGTCACTTTTAATATGAACACATCTTGGTAGGGGTTTTATTAAAGGTTCAGTGTGTAAGATCTAGTGGCATCTATTGGTGAGGGTTGTGAATTGCAATATTCTATCCAGCCTACCACTGCCCCCTAACTTTCATAGAGGGTAAGACAACTACTGTGTCTGACACAGCACAAAAGATGTCTCTTCTCAGACAGCAGAGAGTGGCCAGTCAAGAAATTAGGTTTCTCAAGGTAGATTTATAAAGTAATTATATTTACTTAATTATTCAGTAAAACTGGCGACTTTGCCACTGACAGATGTGACATGGAAAATGTAAGCCAAGAATGTGAAACACTGTCACTGTCTCTGCACCACAGGCCATTATAAACCAGATATTAAATAAAGTTTATATAAACATTGACAAGGGAAACACATTAATTCTCTCTGTGATTATGGACCCTCGCCAAAACTGCCCAGCACAATAATATCTGGCACCACTGCCATATCATGGTGCTTCAACAGCGGCAATAAATATAAATAAATCAATACTTTGATAGCTTTGCTTAAAAAAAGATCTGTTATGACATCAACAGTTACTCACATGAACTTCCTCTTTAGTGGTTTTGCCTACAAAATAAAAGCTTGTTTATTGCAATCTTCTATTGCACTAAGAGAGTCTGTAGCCTTCTTGACACAGCTCTGAAAGAGCCGTCAGAAAACGTGATTCCCCTAAATGTCCTCTGCCTGGATGGACACACCCTTCAGGGTGCCTATTGTACATCGGGCCTAGGACTACAGCATTTCATAATAATTAAAAGTATTATTTTACAGTAACTTGTTGTAAATAAGTTTCCCTGTAATATCCCAATGAATACCTGTAAAAACTACAGTATCCTTGGATTTTACAGCATTTAACTCTTATTTTACAGTAAAATCTTGCAATCTAAAACCTGCTGTTATATCACAACAAGGTCTGTAATATCACAGCAACACAGTGAAAAAAATTAAGGATTTCACATCATTAAACAGTATTATTACAGTGAAATATTGTATTGAAATATGCCCTTGGAAGTCACATGACATAACCGAACTGTTTTGAAATGAAGGCTCTGTCTTGTGCCTCTTCTATTCCGGGCTGAATGGAGAAGGTGAGCAGCATGCATGTTTGCAGCACTTACACCCATGTTTTCATTTTAATATGATAATAATATTTACTTACAAACGTTTATCGCATGACACAGTTCACATTTTGTTAGCAAGTGCCCGGAATTGTTGAAAGTTCTCTCACAGCATTTGCTAATAGTAGTAATGTTAGTAATGAGGAGAGTTTCGCTACAATTTTTCATGTCACTATCCCCATTTAGACAAATCTGGTGTTTGTAAAGTTTATAAAACCAATGATGGGACAAACATTACTATTTATGTGTGCACATTTCTGTAATTAGTCAAGGTTATCATAGATTAGCAGGGCTAACTGTTAGCTGTTTAACTTTAATAACTTAGTGATTCAAACGGTGATTCACCGTCAAAAAAAGATAGTGATTCAAACTTAGTGATTCAAACAACACAAAATCACTCTCCAGAACTTTCTCATTCACGGTTCCATGCTGGTGGAATGATCTTTCCACCCTCATCCGGAACGCAGAATCCCTGACAGCTTTCAAAAGACAACTGAAGACGGAGTACATAACATAAAAAAAAAAATCCCCTTCCTTCTGCTTTAAATCCTTCCTTTTCTGGTTTTTGCTACTCTGAGCAATGCCTGAACTTTGTATTTTGAGCACATCTTGCGTTGTTCTTGCCTCTTCACGATGACTCGCTTACTTTAGTCCTCAATTGTAAGTTGCTTTGGATAAAAGCGTCTGGTAAATGACTAAACGTAAATGTAAACGGTCCATGAAAAAATATTTTTCCAGCGGATATCCTAGTTACAACATGACTGAGCTAACTGGAGTAAGTTAGTCTCATGTCGTGTTCGACAACGGGAGGGTTTTAACACTAGAGTTCCCACTTGTCCTGATATGAATGAATAATAATTGTAAAAGTTGTAAATGCACTTTACATTGAGTGAGCAATCTCAAAGTGCTACAGAAAAAAAACACTATAGATATACCACTATAATTTTTGACATATGGCTAAAATTAAATGAAAATCAATGATCATAATCTGCATTCAAACTGAAATTCTTATTGTTGGTTGCCTTTGTGTAATTTCACCTTTTTCTTTTCTTTTTCAAAGGTATTTTATAAAGATGACATTTAATCTTGTAATTCACATTATAGGACAGGCTTCCAACTCAATGATTGTCTTGAGGTCTAAAATGCTGACAAACGAGGTACCTGAGGCTAGCCTGGTGAGACCATCTTGATCTTGCGAACTCATTCAATTTCGGTCTGCAGATCAGTCTGGTTTTCTACACATGTTATGCTGACAAATACCCGCCGGTCCAATCACAGCTATTTATTTTGTTTTTTGGGTAGGCTATGTGATTTCGAAACGTCTATTGCGAAATGCGAATGTATTGAATGAAGTAGATGAAATTTTCTTTAAAAGCAGAACAAAATGCTCTCAGGCCCTTAATTGAAAAGGATGTGTTTGTCATTCACTTTCAACAGGTTTTGGTTTTAATTTACTGGCCAATTGCGTGAAGATGCATTTCAGTGGCGGCGCACGTTGATATGGCCTCTCATAGTAGAAAATCAACCACTTTGCCTCAGGCAAACCTAACCTGAGGCACCTTGGCTAAAAATGGCTAAAAGAAATTATGGTGAGAGTAAGATCTAACAAGTTTGGATTATAAATCTATTAGGGTTTGATGTGGGGAAAAAGCACAGCAAAAAGCACACCTTGATAAATGCTGTCTGCAATACATACTGTAAGTCTATTTAAAACAGAAACTATCTTTGCTTATTAACAGGTGCTTCCTGGGCATCAATCCTGAAAGAGGCTCAAAGACCAAGAAGCGGACAACAATGAACCTTCATGTGAGCACCCTTTTGAGGAAACTTATTGACTTTGAGTGGGCATAATTTTTTTTTGCAGCGGTAGTTGTCAGGCTCAGATTTGAGTAGCCTTGTTCTTTTTGTAATTTTTCAAGACAACTTTGCACTACAAGATTTTTACACAATGCTGTTGTGTGTCGACTCATTATAATGTTTGAGACTAAGAGGAGCACCTGACCCCTTTAAGACATTCCTTCATCGCTCTCTCCCTCTCCGCTCTCTTATCTTGCCATGAAGGCCTCATTCCCATCCTGTCCATTACTGTTATTGTGACACAGCTAGTTGAATAGTTGAATTGTGAAACAGGTAGTTTAATTGCAAGTTGGCACAATTTTCTGCATTTTAAGATGGCTTTTATGACTAGAAAGTTGAATTTCTTGAACTCTTGAAGTTCTTGGCATCTGCTGTACATTGAAAAATATTTATTTGTTAATAAATATGCCATTGGGCTAACATTGAATTTACCTCAGAGTTGTTTATTGGGGGGAGGGGGTTAATTGTACAATGATTGTAAATTCACAGTAAATGGAAGCTTCATCTGTATTACTTTTACAGTACGTTACTGTTTTAGCATGACTTCCACAGTATACATTGCAAATTCACAGTAAGTTATTGTCAACTTGTACATTACTTTCACAGTACACACTGTAGTAGTAAGTACAGGGCCTTGTTGTAATGATGTACAGCAAAAGATTGTAATTCCCCAGTAATGTACTGTAATATCACAGTAATTCCTTTGTCATTGAAGCTGTGAAGTTACAGTATACAGTTGTGCTTTTACAACAATGCATTGTAATATCACAGATATAAAATTACAGTAAATTGCTGTGAGTATATTTCACAGTATATTGCTGTAATCCTTACTGTGAAAATCAAACAAAATTTATCCAATTATTTATTGTAAATTCACAACGAAAAAATTTGCAGTGTGGCATATTTTGAGCTGTCATGTTAATATGCACTGTCCTTGCACATAAATAAAATAAATATATTTTAAAAAGTACTTTTTACGCAGGAATGACCAGTTTCAGAAAAGTGTTTATATCATTGGTGTAGGAGCCATACTGCCCATTTTCCTCCAAGCCACAGGGGGCATGATATTGTTTTGTGTGCTGAGGCAAATGCTGGCCTCAGCCTATTTGAGTTCCTGTAATATTTTCTGGCAAAGAATGCCTCTTTTTAAGACAGACGGACTTCACCCAAAGAAACGGGGCTCAGAAATGTTAGCTGCTCACATACAGCATGTGGTGCGGTCCACACATGACTTACGTGAATGACTAATCATTCATGCAGCACACCTGGACACACCACCGCTCACTGAACAGATCTCTGCCTCACTGCCAACTGTCTCCACCTGCTGGCATGTAAAGCTGTCTGCTCCCAGCGTTGGACTTCTATTCCTGTCATCATCACGCATAGACCAGTAGCCCGAAATGTGCACGTCCCACACAGAAATATTAGTAATCTCTTAAGGATTAGGACAACTGCACCAACTCCAGCACCCAGAACAAACTCATTTAAAATGGCTCTCTTCAATGTGAGATCACTTTCAAGTAAGACTTTTATCTTAAATGATTTTATCTTGTCTGCAAATCTAGATTTTATGTTTTTAACTGAATCATGGTTGCAAATGAATGACTATAGCCAGCTAGCTGAACTGTGTCAATATGATTGTTTTAGTCAACCGAGGGTCAGTGGACGTGGTGGTGCGCTAGTGAGCGTGTATAGGAAAAGTTTTAAATGTCATCAAGTACGCTGTGATGAATTTAATCAGAACTTCCTGAATTTTTATCTACTCTGGTTTTAAATTATGACAGAATTGTTCTTTGTGGCAATTTTAATATTCATGTTGATGACCCCAACAATGTTAATGCAACTGACATTTTAAATATGGCCACTTCTTTTAACTTCAAACAACATGTCAAAGGACAAACACATAACCGTGGTCATACACTAGACTTGGTTTTTACCCTGGGTGTCAGCATTTCCTCTGTGGAATTAGTGGACATGACCATATCTGACCACAGATGTATTGTTTTTAGCTGCGATTCGCCTGTTACTCATGCCGCCTCACCGAGCTTCTCGCATCTTTAATGAACAAAGTGTTTCAAAGTCTTGCGCATTCTTTCAGAGCCAAAGCCAACACCTGTCTGATTCCAACACCAACAATCTGGTCGATCACTTCAATCATATCTGCTTGTCGTCACTAAATATTACTGCTCCTCTAAAGGTTAAGCCTACGTCTAAAGCTAGTAAGCAACCCTGGATAAATGACAGCATTCGCAGCCTAAAAAGGGAATGTAGGAAAGCAGAGCGCAGATGGAAAAAATCCAGTCTCCAAGTCCATTACCTCAGTCTGAAGGATTTATTAATTTACTACAATAACATGGTTAAGGATGCAAGAACACGCTATTTTTCTGAACTCATTACTACACATAAACACAATCCCAGGTTTCTGTTTAAGACTGTGGATCAGCTGGTAAACCCAACCCCTCCTTGTGCCTCAGCTGGAAGTAATGATGACTGTGAATTGTTTTTATCTTATTTTACCAATAAGGTGGTGTCAATCAGAGCCTCTATTACCCCCGTGGCCTCTTACTCAGAGGTTCCTCACCAGCAACAAGAGAGTTTTAACAAGTTTTATCCCATCAACTTGTCTGAGCTTTTAAAAACAGTATCACAAATGAGAGTGTCCTCCAGCCCACTTGATGTAATACCTACAAAGTTTTTACTGAAAGTAATAGATTCTGTTGGGCCCCATTTGATCTCTGTTTTCAACAGCTCCCTATCTACTGGTTGTGTCCCTGATTATTTTAAAACGGCTTGCGTGAACCCACTTTTAAAGAAACCTGGTTTAGATCCCTCCCTCCCACATAATTTTAGACCAATTTCAAAACTGCCTTTTATTGCAAAGATTCTAGAAAGAATTGTGTCCAAACAGCTGCTCACTGTACTGGAAAATAACAAAATATTTGAAAAGTTTCAGTCTGGTTTTAGGAAGTACCACAGCACTGAGACTGCCCTGCTTAAAGTCACCAATGACCTTTTAATGTCTGCTGATGAAGGCATGTGCTCAGTCCTGGTACTCCTGGACCTTAGCGCTGCT
>NW_025742383.1:22022-23132 GCF_021292245.1 Micropterus dolomieu | reverse complement strand
AGCCACTGCAACACATTGAAAATGATACAACTAGCAAAGTGTGACAGAGCTGGGCTTCTGTTTGATTTCAGTGTTTAAATATAGACTGTACATGCTGTCAAATACTTAGCTTCCAGTTCTACATGTTTGTTTTGATCTGACGTTATTGGCTTTCATTACCAGCACAGGTGTGATGTGAAAGGACAAACAGTGAACTTATGTAATGTACCTGCACAGGTAACAATGACGCTTACATTCTACTCTAATCTTGTGCTACATGCTGCTGCTGACGTCTACCTGCTGCTGCTAATGAAAACTAAAAATGAAAATGTTTGCAGTTAAAGGTAAATGTATCCTCATCCTCCACAGCCCCCTGTTCTCCACTGACTACTTCAATGCTGTACTTCTCTCTGTTTCCATCCAGGTGAGTCCCTCTGGTTACAGTTTTGGTTCAAGGCTGAGGCGTTGCTACAATCAGGATCAGACTCCAACTAATGGGGAGAGGGAGAGGCAATGGCCTCATAAATGGAATTAGAACAATTTGTTTTATATTAAAATGAATGTATAAGTCAACAAATTACAACTCTTTGTTAGAGGAAGTTCTGTCACTGTGGCCCAACAGATTTCTCACCTCTAATGTCTCTATGGGTTCATTTGGTTCAGTGGTGGAGCTCAGAGTTTTCTTCTTCCTAATTTGAATCCAAAAACAAATAAATAAAAATTCAATAACTCCAAAACTATGAAAGTAAATATTCAAAGATCAGTGATGGAACTGATTCATTCTTATAGTTTCACCTCATCCACAGACAAACCAGAAGCAGAGGAATCAGCATCACAACCACCAGAGTCAACGTGATGATAATTATTAGCCTTGTTGAGTTCTCTAGAAATGGAGATAGACAGTTAGTAGATAAACTGTGCTGGACCTCACTAGTAGAGTTGATTCATGAATTAGTTTGCCAGGTGATGCTCTTCTGTACAATTGTACCTGCCACAACAATCAGATGTAAGGTGGAGTTATGACGTCCTCTTCTGTTCTGGGCTTCACAGTAATAATTCCCACTGTGTTCAGCTCTGAAGTCAGTGATGGTGAAGTTCTGTCCTGATGCTTTTGGTGAGTCTTCATTCTCC
>NW_025742383.1:9599-22002 GCF_021292245.1 Micropterus dolomieu | reverse complement strand
TCTTCATTCTCCTTGTACCAGGTATAATTAGCTGCTGGGTTAGCATCACTGCTGCAGGTCAGAGTCACTGAACTGCCCTCCACTATCTCAGCAGAGGGACTCACTGACACAGAGGGAAGTTTTGGAGCATCTGGAGAACGTATATAGAAATAAAACAGGTTTTAGGCAAACAAGGTTGTTATCAGTCTTGTAAAAAGTACTCAATTATCATACTTTAGTACATACATAAGTAAAAGAACAGATACCACACTAAGATGTTAAAGTAAAAGTCATCCATTAAAAAAATTACTCAAGTAAAAGTAAAAACATACATGGTTTTACAAGTACGTAAGTATCAAAAGTAAAACATATTACATATTCAAATCTATTGATTTTACAAAAAGAAATCTATCTTTTTAAATTCACTGAGGACAGGTTTGAATACAGAAGTTTAATGTAAAATATGTGTTCAACGTATTCAGCATAGTGATGAGAGTCTACGCTGCCAGAATGCTAGAAGAAGAAGAAGAAGAAGAAGAACATAGTGACAAATCCTTTTTATATTCAGTCTATGGACGAAACGCACTCTGTAGTGCTGTTTGTTTTCAGCTACTGTAGAAACATGATGCAATATGTATTTATTTGAACTGCTGCACCACTCAAGTGCTCTGTCTGCTTTTCATTTTGCTTACTTGAAATACTCAAGTAAAGTAAAAATCCAGCAAAAAACTACTTAAGTACAGTAACAAAGTATTTGTACTTTACATTACTTTACACCTCTGGTTGTTGTTTTGAGTGCCACCCAATGGGAGGGGCACCAAATAGAAACAATTATAACATAAAATGCTTAGTTATAATTTATTTGATCCCTCTGAATTACATTACATTTACTCATTTGTCAGACGCATTTATCCAAAGCGACTTTCATTTAAGAAACATCATATAAGCATCAACGAAGCATCAAATAAGCATGAGATCTACAACTGACAATACATACTAGTAAGAGTAGCAATAAAGACAAATAAGTAGATTCAAGATGGCGCTGAGCATAGCGGCCTCGAATGTTAGGTGCTCTTTGTTTTGTTTTTGTGTGTTTATTAAGAAAGGCTGTGATTCCCGGCGCTCTTTTATCAGAGAAGAGCTCATGAACATCAGGGGAACAACTCAAGCGGATTTATTTCCTTCTTTTCTCACATCATCAGTGGAATTATTGGACATTTTGGTGAAGGGCTCTCTTGTTGTTGTGCAGGCGGTGAAGCGCTGCAGGAGACGAAAAAGCCGGGTTACTCGTGCGTCTTCGCTGTATGGGACTCCACACACCGCTACCGGAAATATTTCGTGCGCTCGCTGTGCAACAAACTGTACGAACTTCAGCTTCTGTTGGGGAAAAACATCTGGACCTCAAGTGGGAGCTGAACATCACCTCCCTCACCAAGAAGGCCCAGCAGAGGATGTACTTCCTGCGGCAGCTGAAGAAGTTCAGCCTGCCAAAGACAATGATGGTTCAATTCTACACCGCCATCACTGACTCCATCCTCACCTCCTCCATCACCATCTGGCACGCTGCTGCGACCGCCAGGGACAAGGGCAGGCTGCAGGTATCATTCGCTCTGCAGAGAAGCTGATTGGCTGCAATCTACCATCACTCCAGGACCTGCACGCCACCAGGACTCTGAGGCGAGAAGGAAAGATTGCAGCTGACCTTCCCACCCTGGCCACAAATTGTTTCAGACTCTGCCCTCTGGCAACACGCTACGGTCCATCAGGACCAAAACCTCTCGCCACAAAAATAGCTTCTTCCCGTCTGCAGCTGGCCTCATCAACAAGGCCTGGGTCCCTCACTGACACTTCCCCCTAGCAAATAATACAAATGTCTCTGCACATCTAAATACTATTTAATTTGTCATTGTTAATCTTTGTTGTTATATATTTTTATGTTGTCAATTTAGATATTTCATTGCAATAGTTCTGCACAACACAAACCCAGAATAATGCACATGTTCTGCAAATCGTTCTTTTCAATATTCTTATATAACTTGCATTGTCTATTCCATATTTATATATTTCTACATTTATTTATATCAACTGTATGTTTGTCTATGTGTAGCACCTTATCACCAAAGCAAATTCCTCGTATGTGTAAAACACTAACTGGCAATAAAGCTCCTTCTGATTCTTATTCTAAGAGCTAATAGCACAAATCACATCAATCGGGTAAATTCCGAGGGAAAGAAGTAAGAGTTAACAAAAAAGTGCAATCAATACAAAATAATTGTAAGAGGACAGAAGAAGAGCACAGGAAGTGCATGTTAGGGGTTAGGAGTTAGAGGTGTTATAAGAGGAAGTGTTCTCGGAAAAGATGAGTTTTCAAGAGCTTGTTGAAGTTGGAGAGGGAAGCCCCTGCTCTGATGGCGTGTGGTAGCTCGTTCCACCATCGTGGTGTCACAGATGAGAACAGGGACAGAGATTGCTTTGTGTGAAGGGATGGCAGAGCCAGGTGGCGTTTGTTGGTAAGAGCGTAGTGGCCGAAAAGGAACGTAAACTTGGATTATGGAGTCTAGGTAGATGGGTGCAGACCCAGTAGTCACTCTCTATGCAAGCAGTAGTGACTTGAATGTGATACAGGAGGCATGGGTAGCCAATGGAGGGCGCACAGCAATGGAATGACATGAGTCCTTTTGGGCTGATCAAAAACCAGACGCACTGCTGCGTTCTGAACCATTTGTAGGGCTTTCACCACACAAGCTGGAAGACCCGCTAGGAGGGCATTGCAGTAGTCGAGGTGAGAGGTAACCATGCCCCGCACCAGAACCTGGGTGGCATATTGAATGAGGTACGGCCTGATTTTTCTTATGTTGCATAGAGCAAAGCGGCACGACCAAGAGAAAGCAGCGACATAGTCTGAAAGGACAGCTGGTCATCAATCATGACACCCAAGTTTCTCACCACCCTGGTAGGAATAAGTGCTGCAGGTTTCCAACACTTTAAGAATTAGCGGTGACATTGAGTGAAAATACAGTTAACAGTTTTACTGTATCACAATGGGCAAGACAGGCATTTGTATGCACCTAAACCAAAAACACAGCACGTCACAAAAAGCATGCTGACAGAGCGTTGCACAGAAAAGCTTCATATGAAACTTCATACTGCACCTGAAGTCTGAGGTAATCAGGTCAGAGGCTATTAGTGGTTCCCCACACAAATTTTTAGACCATAGGGGACCAATCATTTCAAGCAGTGGCCACAGGGGTGGAAATTAACTTTTTGGCTCACCTGCCAAGGTGGCCGGTAGAAGAAATCCGCCGACAAAACAGCAGCCAAAATAATAAATTGCCTTTCGCGTCACATATACATTAGTTTCCGTCCTTTTAATTGAGAAAATAAGGTGTTATGTCAAATACAAACTTAAAGAAGAGGCCAGAATGAAATTTGATTCAAAATTATATAATTGCTATTACTACTACACTACTACTATACACAACTATAATGATTTCTACTTCTCAGCTGATTTATTACCTCAGTAAACACTTTCCTATTGAGTTTATGGTCTCAATTGCTACTTTCAAGTATTATTCAATACAACACCATGTTCATTTAGTAAATTATGGTCCCAGTTAGAGGAAAATAGACCATAAAGCTGAGTATGCTTCAGGACGGGATTATCTGTGATTAACAAGTCGTTACCATGGAGACATGTCAGTCAGGCTAGTACCCACGGCACTGTGTAAATTTAACCACTGTTAAAAAGCGTATCAGGAGTTGGCTGTTCACTTTCTCTGGTGAGTACATTTAGTTTTAAGACTGTTGTTCGCTAGACAAAATAGTCAGCCCTGTTAAAATGACAGTTAATGTGAATTAAAGATGCACCTAGTAAGCAAGCTAACTAGCTCCACACACGGTTGTTAGCTCCACCGTCTTCTCCAAATATGGGCACGTCTGGTGCAGCTGGTTGCAAAAACATTTAGGCTACACTGAAATAAATGAGGATCAAAATCTACTGTCCTCATTTAGTGCAAAATGCTGTCTAAAGATTAGCTGGAGCTAACATGAGGTCTCAGTAGTTTCACTCAGGCTAACTGAGTGGGTCTCTTTGTCCTGGTAGTTGTGTTCTGATCATTTCACAACGTTAACCATGTGTTTAAACTTTGCTGTGCTCAACCCTTTACTGGAAGCTGCAATCTGTGGCAATACTATATTGAAATAGTAATTTTTCCTGGGCAAATGTTTTACCTTTCTTAGCAGAAGGTTGACATCGGTGGAACTACAATAATACAACCTGCTGCTGGATAACAAGTAAAAATGATGTTCTGATTTTACCCATAAGATTTGAATATGAAAGGCTTTGTGACCGAATGACAGAGTAACGTCAGGACACCAATGGGGCTAAACTTTCTGCTGCAGCTCAGCAAAGAATCACAGTCTGGACAAACTACAACAACTGTAATTTTGGAAGCTTTAGCTGAACTTTGGATTGCATGTTGCTCTACGAAGGTATGTCTTCAAGTTCAAGGAGTCTTTATTATCCCCGGGGGGCAATTGATTGTGCAGCAGCAGGATGTAACATACATAACACATATACAAAACAACAACCACCATCGGTAAGAAACAAAAATACTACTTAATAATAATAATACTTTTGTCATTGATACCTTAAATACTTTACAAAATATTCCAGGAAGAAAAGTTTTCCAGGAAAATTTTCCCATTCTAAGTGAATGGAGAGACTGTCGAAATCCTCTTCATACCTACTCCGCTTTGAAAGCTCACCAGTTCAGCTACAGACTTGATTTAAACTGTAAATTGGTTACAAGAAGTTAATCTATTAATGATGTATTCAGTGTTTTGAAATATTTTATGGTTTGTTCACGGTTTATGCTTTTTTGAGTTTAAATTCAACTCAAAAGAGGATGATAGATGTTCCTGAGTCTTGCTCCAGCTGCTGTTTCTGTGTTCCTCCTGCTAATAATGTGTTCAGCCTCTCTTCTACGTTGACAACACTGCACAGGACTGAACTGCCCTCCATGATTTTACCAGAGGGACTCGCTGACACAGAGGAGGTCTTTGGAGCATCTGGAGGAGATGTGTTAGGATTATTCTAGGTTAAGGGTGTGTTACTGTCATGATTAGGCTCCGCCTCCCTTGTGTTTTCCCAATTTTCTCTTCCCTGCTGTCTCTGTCAGACTTGTCTGTCAGGTCCTGTGTGTGTGTGTGTGTGTGTGTGTGTGTGGGCGTGTCCGGTCCAGGATCACCACCTCCAGCTTCTTGCACCTTTGGCTCATCAACAATCAACTCCTGCAGTGAAATACTCTGGTCCAGCTCCCGTTGTTCGCCAGTTCACCTCCTGTGGTATATTGCTCTGGCCAACTCTCCTACTTCTAGTTGAGTAATTTGTGACCTGTACCTAACTTCTTGTTTCCGTCCTGTGTGTTGAGTCGCTGCCTGCCTGCTTGCCTGCCGCCCGCCTGCCAATCTGTCCGCCCTGAACAGTGCTTCTAACGCCATCGCTGGAATCCCGCCGGACTTGGAATTCTCAGCCCTCTCTTCTACTCTCTGGCCATTCCTGAGCACTCTTGTCAATAAACCTTGCCTGTGTTCTAATCATCAGCCTAGTGTCCACTTCTGAATCCTTCCAGTTAAACCTAACAGTTACTACAGTAGCACATCTGGTATTTACATTATAAACTGTGAACAGCTGTGTGCCGCAACATTTTAGACTTTGAAGGAGGTCTGATAAATGGATGTGTGACGGTTTGATCACAAAACTGCATAAAACTTAAAATCTTCTGGAGCTGCTCAGTGAGTTACAGCAGACTGTTAATGTGAAGCAAGTAGAGCTGAAGGATGTAAAGACTGGGCAGATTTAAGCTGTTTTTTTTATTTTAAATAAGCCGTTTCACTCACATTTCACATTAGTGATGTATTCAGATGTCCTCCTCCCCAGCTGGTTCTGAGCTACACAGTAATACTCTCCAGGGTCAGAGGACTGGATGGAACTGAAGACAAGCTGTGGTTCTTCACTGAGAGGTTTGAGGTTTACATTTGTCTTGTACCAGGTGTATTTAGCTGCTGGGTTAGCATCACTGCTGCAGGTCAGAGTCACTGAACTGCCCTCCACTATCTCAGCAGAGGGACTCACTGACACAGAGGGAAGCTTTGGAGCATCTGGAGAACAGATGAACATGAATTACTTAAAGATTAGAATTTGTTACCGTAGACGATTAACTATTTTCATTAAAACTTCTCTGTGTTTGTCTCTTTTTGATTCTCTCTAGTATTTGTCACAGCAGCTGTCCAGAGTGCTGATTTTTGACTCCTGCTGGTGGAAACTGACTGCCAATCACACGTCTTTAATCATTTGTCTCTATATACAGGATGCTGGTTGTGTTCAGGTCCTGTTTACTGAGTCAGTCCTGACAGTCTTCTCAGGTAAGTTGTAGTTGTTGCCAGCTGGCAGATCATGTCCTTTCTTATGTTTTTGAAATAATTCTGTTGAGTCTAAATAACAGACTGTAAAAAGTTGTTTTCCTTATACTAACAGCTGTTGCTTCATCATCTAAAAACTGAACATGAATCTTCATCAGAAACTAATGTTTTACTCAAAAGTGCCAGACTAACAATATCCATTCTGTCTCAGTCAAAAACTGAGAGCTATTGGGAATGACATCATCAAAAAGGAGCAATAACCAAAACATAAAATGTAGCAACAACATATTTTTTTACTTTAAATATTCCTGAATCACAAAAATTCAAATAACAGAATATCAAAATGTTTTATAAATAATGATGGTGCTGTCATGATCCTGATCCATGTCTGTCTTTGTTCTTGTTTTTTTCTGTTATTGTGTGCTGTTTGGTTTCTGCTTGGTTTGTGTCTGCCTGTCTGCTAAGTGTTTGTTCTGATCACTGCCTGTCTTGTCAGTTGTTTGATTATGTTTTATCTGTTTTAACTGCCTGTATTCTGTAGTTATCTTAGTCTGCTCTGTCTGTAGTTTCAATATCTGTGTGCTTGCCTTATCTGTCTGACTGTGTTTCTTATGAACCTCGGTTTGTCTTTCAGTGGTGTTTATGCATGTTGGTCTTGTCCTGTTTAGAGCCTGTCTGGATGAGTTATTCTGATTTGCTCCACCTGGTCTCGGTCCCGCCCTGCTCGTTACCTTCTGCTTAAATGTTGGTAATTTCTGTTCTGTTCTTGCTTGTTTGTCGTTTGTCTACTGTCTGAGTCTGCTTTCCTGCCTCGTCTTTGGATTATTCCTTTGTAGTGTCACCCCCTGGATTTTTTGTTTTACGGACTGTGTTATTGCTCCTCTGTAGACAAACTTGGTTATGGATTTCCTTTCCTGTTGGATTTTTGGACTCTGCTGTAAGTTTGGTTTCCCCTTTTGTTAATAAATACTCTAAGACCGGATCTATTTGCCTTAGAGTCCTGCAACTGGGTCCTAAATCTATTCCTGCCTGCACACACGACAAACAGTGACAGCTGCAGCTACATTTAGATCTAGAAGACTCCAATATGGTTATGTCTGAAATAGATTTTTCCCCCCGACACAGTGGAGTAAACTCACACACTGAAGGAGATGTTGTTAGAACAACTGTACTGCAAACGACCTGCGTACTCTGAGTCTGTTCTCAGATCCACACACACATTTCCAGTTCTTCGAGCACACCAGAATGATTCCTGAACTGTAGTATCACGGCCATTTATTCTGGATGGGTGTGTGTAGGTGCAGTTTATTTCCACTGTTGATCCTTTTAAGGCACAGATCTGACTAGAGGTGTAAGTCACTCCCCAGCCATTCTGAGCCTGTATCAGTGTAACACAGAGCACATCAGAAACTACAGTCAGACTCAACAACATCAACATCATTTTACATATAAATAAATAAATTACATTCAGACACTTTTATCCAAAGCGACTTACATTTGAGGAACAACATACAAGCATCAACAGAACATCAAGTACAGATCTACAACTGACAATACATACTAGTAAGAGCAGCAATAGTAAGAGCTAGTGAGAGCTCATAGCACATATCACATCATTGGGGTAAATACTATGGCTGTGGCTCAGGAAGTAGAGCGGGTTACCCGTTAACTGGAAGGTTAACCTTCAGGCTGCGGGTTGAGGTGTCCTTGGGCAAGATACTTAACCCCGAATTGCCCGTGTTCCACCAGTGTGTGAATGCAGATGTAGTGAGTTAGGAGTTAGAGGTGTTATAAGAGGAAGTGTTCTCGGAAGATATGAGTTTTCAAGAGCTTGTTGAAGTTAGAGAGGTCCACACCACAACAGAAGGATCAAGCCAGTATGGACCCAGCACGCTTACCCTCACCCCTGTCCACAGACCCCACAAACTTTGATGACCTGTATTTGGAGTTCATGGAACTTAAAATCTTGTGGGAGGGAGCTATCAGCGACAGCCTAAGGGAAGTCTTCTGTGCCAGGGCTCACCAGTTTTTAGCGGCTACTCCCCGTTTGAGGGATTCTGCCCCCCCCGGGACGCCAGCTTCCTCCACGCCATAGCCCCTCCACCAACAAAGGAGTACCCCAGCGAGTCTTTGCCTCCCCTGCCTGTGTCAGCGTCCCCACCTAAGCCTACGCTCAGTGAACCCTGTGGTGGTAAGACGAGGCCAGCAATGGACCCTGCAGACCTTTCACGTTATCTGTGCGAACTGGAGGTCGACTTGATCGAACTGCAGGTCTTTTGGAAGGAAGCGGTCGACAACTTTGAGTGGGAGGTTTTTGGATCTCTGGCTCAGGAGCGAGTCGCTGCCAAGCCGTGGCTGAGGGACTCTCTACCGCCATGGGCTCACCTATTCCTCCACAAGTCTGCTCCGAGGCTGGGGAACGGCATTCAGCTGTTTAGCCAGTGCCTTTCACTTGCTCCTGTATTTTCTCCAGATCCCGGGCTGCTAGCACTGCTAGTCTCCAGCCCATTCCCCGGCCTGCTAGCGCCGCTAGCCTCCAGCCCGTCCCTCCTGATCCCCGGCTGGCTAGCCCCCAGTTTGGTCCTGATCCCCAGCCCGCTAGCGGCGCTAGCCCCCAGCCTGTTCCCCGGCCTGCTAGCGCCTCTAGCCTCCGGCCTCTCCCTCCTGATCCCTGGCCCGCTAGCCCCCAGCCTATTCCCCGGCCTGCTTGCACCGCTAGCCCCCAGCTGGTGTCAGCCCCGTTGGTGGTGGTTGGTGTTGGACCAACCCCCACTCCTCGCACCAAGGCCCTCAGCCCAGCAGTCCCGTCCCTGATTCCCCCTGCTGCTGTCTCGCTGCCGGCCTTCTGGAGAGGTCTCGCCCTCATCCCAGCCGCCCCTTAGCCCGACCTCTGGAGAGGTTACGCCTTCCCCGCCGGCCTCCTGGGACCTCCAGTCCTCCCCGTCGAGCCTCTGCTCGGACCCTGTGGACCTTAGCTCAGGCTCTCGACCTCCTGACCTCCTCGGTTCCCTCTCTGCCCAGCCTCCGGGCCGTCCACCTGAGGTTCCATGTCCCCTCCCAGCCCTACCTCCGTGCCGTCCACCTGAGGTCCCATGTTCCCTCTCTGCTCTGCCCCTGGGAAACCCGCCTCAGGTGTCACGTTCCCTCTCCACCCTGCCCCTGGGAAGCCCGCCTCAGGACCCATGTTCCCTCTTTGCCCCGCCTCTAAGCCATCCTACTTAGGTCTCATGTTCCCTTTCTGTCCTGCTCCTGGGAAGCCCGCCCAAGGTTCCCTGTTCTCTCTCTGCCTGGCCTCCGGGCCGTCCTCCTGAGGTCCTACACTCCCTCTCTGCCCTGCCCCTAGGACGCCTGAATTCCCTGGTTCCCCTGCTCCGCCCTCGGGCCGCCCGCCTGTATTCTCTGGTCCCCCTGCTCCGCCCTCGGGCCGCGCGCCTGAATTCCCTGGTTCCCCTGCTCCACCCTCGGGCCGCCCGCCTGTATTCTCTGGTCCCCCTGCTCTGCCCTCGGGCCGCCCACCTGAATTCCCTGGTTCCCCTGCTCCGCCCTCGGGCCGCCTGCCTGTATTCTCTGGTCCCCCTGCTTGTCAAAACAAGATATCTGAATTTGCAACATTAGTTAATGTTTGACATATTCAAGAATATCAGGAATACTTTATTATGCTATATTATAATGGATTTGGTACACATGTGTTAAAACAGACACTGAAGTGTTAAAGGCCGCCCTGATTTTCTTCCTCTTCACATCATTAATATGCAGGAACAGAGTGTACATCTCCAAGTTGAAATGAAGACATGAGTCTTACTGTTGTTTTGCAAATGATGCATTGTTTACTTTATACAACAACCCAGCTCCAATTTCTTTACAGTATGATGATGATTCTATTGTGTAAACTAAAAGTGAAACTCTTGTTTAACTATATCTTTTCCATAGTGTTGAGAGAGCTTAGAAATAGACCGTTTAAAGCTACTGTTGCCTGAAAGCTGAGTAATGTGGGATTTTTCCATTTCTCAGTTTGTACATCCTCGACTCCTCACCTTGCCTCCTGTCATAGGGTACATCTCAGCTCTCTTAACTGCATCTTGGCGCCACGGATAATGGCAGACTCTGGTGGACTTGGCTGAAGATACTAGAAGACGTTTCGTCCCCCATCTAAGAGACTTCTTCAGTTCTGACTGACTGGAAGGGAAACTCAGCTATTTAACCTCTGTCGGATCGTTTGCTAGGATCGTCGATTCCGCTGGTTCGTTAGTGCTCCCACCACATTCAAAACTCCATTGACTTTGTAAACAAAGTTTGAGGACTGAAACTGGACCCAGATGAAACCATGGTGTCCTATGATGTGACCTCTTTGTTCACCTGCATCCCCACCATGGAGGCAATACAATTCATAAGGAAACGGCTACTTCAAGACCACAGCCTGGACAGCAGAACCAACCTCAGCCCTGACCAGATCAATAAATTATTTGATCTCTGTCTAAACACAACCTATTTCCAATACAACGGAGGATTCTACAGACAAAAGCATGGCTGTGCCATGGGCTCTCCAGTGTCACTTTTGTGGCTAACATCTACATGGAAGAAGTGGAGGGAAAAACCCTGAACTCCTTCAGAAGAACAACAACAAGCCACTGGTACAGGTATGTGGATGACACTTGGGTCAAAATTAAAACCCAAGAAGTACAAGCCTTCATAGAACATATCAACTCTGTGGACACTAACATCAAGTTCACATGAGAATTTGTCCACAACAGTTGGGCTTTCCTGGAATGTGCTGTACACATTGAAGAGGACAGAAGCCTGCAAAGTGGAGTGTACAGGAAACCCCCACACACGGATCAATACTTACGTTTTTGATTCCCACCACCCACTGGAACACAAGCTAGGGGTGCACCACCGAGCAGACCACATACCAACAAGTGCAAAAGCCAGAGAGATAGAACAGAACAACCTGAAGGGGGCACTTACAGCCTGTGGATACCCTAAATGGACCTTTGTGAAAACCACAAAATCCAGGAAGAAGACCAACACTACAGGGGATGAGGAGAAGAAAGTCAAATGCAACAACATTGTGATTCCATACATGTCTGGAGTATCAGAGAAACTCATGAGGATTTTCAACAAACATCACATGCCTGTGTTTTTTTAAACCCAAGAACACACTAAGACAGATACTGGTCAACCCCAAAGACCGCACACCCAAACACAAGAAAAGCAATCTTGTATATGCGATCCAATGCAGTGAGGAATGCACAGAAATGTAAATTGGGGAAACTAAACCACTACACAAACGCATGGCTCAACACAGAAGGGCCAACTCCTCAGGTCAAGACAGTTTATTTACATCTGAAGGACAAAGGACACTTGATTGAGGATCACCAGGTGCACATTTTAGACAGAGAAGATGGATGGTTTGAAAGAGGTGTCAAGGAAGCCATTTACGCCCGGGTTGAGATGCCGTCGTTAAACAGAGGAGGGGGTCTACACCATCACTTTCATCACTTCCCAGGAAACTGAACAAGCATTCCCTCTTGGCCTCAGGTAAAGTTGCCAATGATGGTCGTTCAGACTTGGCCACGGGTGGCTCTAACTATGACGAGAGTCGTTACCACAGCGAGGAGCAGTAATGAACCAGCGGTATCAATGATCTTAGCTAACGATCCCATAGAGGTTAAATGGCTGAGTGTCCCTACCAGTCAGTCAGAACGTCTCGGGTTATGTATGTAACCCTGGTTCCCCGAGAAGGGGAACGCAACACTGCGTCGGTTACGACACTATGGGAACAGGTCTGAACGTGAATGAAATCAGGTCTGAACGTGAATGAAATCACTCCAATCCTATTGGTTTGTTGCTAGAACGGTAAGGTGTGACGGAATAACCGGAGGAGTATAAAGCACACCTGTACACACTCATCATTAGCTTAAACTATGAAGCAGGCGCTTCAGGCGGGGAGAGAGGTGCGGCGGGCCGACGCAGTGTCTCGTTCCCCTTCTCGGGGAACCAG
>NW_025742383.1:9276-9579 GCF_021292245.1 Micropterus dolomieu | reverse complement strand
CCTGCTAATAATGTGTTCAGCCTCTCTTCTACGTTGACAACACTGCACAGGACTGAACTGCCCTCCATGATTTTACCAGAGGGACTCGCTGACACAGAGGAGGTCTTTGGAGCATCTGGAGGAGATGTGTTAGGATTATTCTAGGTTAAGGGTGTGTTCCTACAGTAACACATCTGGTG
This sequence comes from Micropterus dolomieu, assembly GCF_021292245.1. Taxonomy (NCBI): domain Eukaryota; kingdom Metazoa; phylum Chordata; class Actinopteri; order Centrarchiformes; family Centrarchidae; genus Micropterus; species Micropterus dolomieu. Next base: position 9,400 of record NW_025742383.1, on the reverse strand, counting down.
TTTATTATAAACTGGGAACAGCTGTGTGCAGCAGCATTTTAGACTTTGAAGGTGGTCTGATAAATGGATGTGTGACAGTTTCAATCACAAAAACTGCATAAAACTCCTAAAATCCACTGGAGCT
>NW_025742383.1:0-9256 GCF_021292245.1 Micropterus dolomieu | reverse complement strand
TTGTTGCTAGAACGGTAAGGTGTGACGGAATAACCGGAGGAGTATAAAGCACACCTGTACACACTCATCATTAGCTTAAACTATGAAGCAGGCGCTTCAGGCGGGGAGAGAGGTGCGGCGGGCCGACGCAGTGTCTCGTTCCCCTTCTCGGGGGACCAGGGTTACATACGTAACCCTAGACGTTCCCCTTCGAGGGATCTCGAACTGCGTCGGGAACGAGATACCTACTAAACCGTGCCGAAAACCAGGTGCCAGGTGCCGAAGGAAGGTCAAGACTTTAAAATCAAATGAATGTGTGCGGAGTGGTCCAGCCAGCCACTACACAAACATCCTGCAAAGAGGCAATGAAATGCCTGCAGCACTGTGGACCCTGCTGCACAAGAAGGCACTTTAGGGATGTATCCTGGACGAGGGTGCAGGATAGCCCTAATATTCCCCGGGGCAAACTCCAGGCTTTGCGGGGAACCGAAAGCGCTTGGAGATCCCCCACCCTCCTCAGAGAGGTGATAACAAGGAGAAAGGCCATCTTGAGGGTCAAGTGCTTAGCCTCAGCTGACTCCAGGGGTTCGAAGGGGGCCTCAGCCAATGCCCCAAGAACCACCACCAGATCCCAAGTGGGAACCTTGGACCGAGTCGCAGCCGCCAGGAGACCCAACACTCGTTGAAAGTGTTTTATAGTGATGGCGTGGCCTAACTTCACCCCTTTCACGGCAGCCAATATGGTGTCAACACGTGCGGGAGACAATTGTGCCCACATCGTTGTCGAATCCCATACTACCCCTAAGAACGTAGTCCGTTGGGTGGGCGCCAGCACACTCTTCTTTGCGTTGAGCCTTAGCCCTAAACGCAACAGATAAGCCAGAACGACATCTCAATGCCGAACCGGCAACTTTCGAGACTGGGCTAGGATGAGCCAGTCGTTGATGTAGTTGAAAATCTGGATGCCCTGGAGCCTCAGCGGGGCCAGTGCTGCATCCATACACTTGGTGAATGTGTGAGGGGAAATTGCCAGGCCGAATGGAAGAACCCGATACTGGTAAGCCACACCCCCGAAGGCGAACCTCAGGAACTTCCTGTGAGAAGGACGGATGGAGACGTGGAAATAGGCGTCCTTTAGGTCTATCGTGACGAACCAATCCTCGGATTAGATGTGCGTCACGATGGCGGGGATGGTGAGCATCTTGAACCTGAATCTCCTCAGAGACCGGTTAGAACCAACCATTCGATTCGACCAGATCCGTCCTTCTTGGGGACTATGAAGTACCGGCTGTAGAACCCGGCGTCTCTGTCTGGGGGGGAAACACGTTCCACGGCCCCTTTCCTCAGCAGAGTAAGAACTTCGTGTCCCAACACCGGACCTTGCTCCAGGCGGACCACAGTCCAAACCACCCCGTTGAATTTTGGAGGGCGGGTTTTGAACTGTAGGGGAGAAAAGACTCCCCTACCCCGGTCTTCAGGACCTCTTCCCTGAGCCGTGTAGAGAAGGGTCTGCCCCATGATTTACTCAGTTCATCATGTAAATCAGGAAAGAATGGCAGAGACTGGCGTGGAGGTGGCACGTGGTGCTTAAGAAACCTTTCATCAAGCTTACCACTAGCCTGTGGTGTCTGCTCCTCCTGTGGCCAGTTAATGTTGAGCTTAGCCACGGCTCTAGTCACCACCTCCAGCAGATGACGCCGCCCCGACATCTGGAAGTCATCGTCCACTACGCTGAGCACGTTGCTACAGCGTCTCCGGATCCAAACAGCGAGTGGGAGAAGCCGAGAACGGGCTCCCGAAAGGAAGCGTCGGAGCCAGCGGATGAAGGTCGGGAAAAAGCCTCAGCTGTCCCGAAATCCTCCGACAGATCACGCTGTGAACAACATGAGTGAAGCCGCCGGGCTGCCTCAGCGGCCGCAGGGCCCACACCTCGGGGAGAACACATCCGGCCATCCTCGGAAAAGAGAGCCATGCGGGACCTCAGTACCCGCACGGAAAGGGCTTCACAATGGCCACAGGCAGCCCCCTCGAGAGCTGCCCGGGCGTGCTCCATCCCCAAACATGAGACACACATCTCATGAGAATCTCCATCCGTGATGTACCAAGGGCAAGGAAAAACACACCTTCGGTACTTCTGGTTGCCGGACATGCTGGTAGACTTCTTCTTCAGGTAAGACACACTGCTTGTAGGACTGGAGCTTTCTTCAAACAACAACAGACATCTAAATATTGGACTAAAATAGGTTGAGATCCCAGCGCTCTATGATAACCAAACAATGGCTCACTACAGCAATGGAACTGTAGGTACAGGTACTTTCCAACTGATTGTGTAGAAGTACCACATGTAGTGTATTGATGTAACAACCGTAATGTAATCAACTAAGAAATGAAAAGAATATGATTAACTAAAAAATGAAATGAAGAAGATCATGATTTCTATAGTATTGATTAAAATGTGTGTGTGTAAAGAATAAGAGAAGTGAAGGAACATGTTGAGAAATGTTGAGTTGACTGTGAAATACTGAGATGGGTGTAACGGTCTTATGACTATGAGTCATTGGAAGAGAAGGGTCAGCAAGGGGAAAGGAAATGGCCAAACAAGGACATCTCTGGCACAACTGAATCTCTGGCCCAAAAGAATGATCAAGCTATGTGACAGTAGTCACGTAGACAGGAAAAGGGTGGTGGCTAATTGGACAAAGAAAACCCAACACTGACACCATCATCAAGAAGGCCCAGCAGAGGATGCGCCAGCTCAGGAAGCTCAACCTGCCTACGGAGCTGCTGATCCACTTCTACACAGCCATCATCCAGTCTGTCCTCTGCACCACCTCCATCACTGTCTGGTTTGGATCTGCCACCAAAAAGGACAGGGGCAGACTACAACGGAGAGTCAGGACTGCAGAAAAGATCATCGGTGCCAACCTGCCCCCCATTCAGGATTTATACATTTCCAGAGTCAAGAAATGGGCAGGAAACATCACTGCAGATCCATCTCACCCCGGACACAAGCTGTTCCAACTTCTCCCCTCTGGTAGGCGCTACACCAAAACCAACAGACTCAGGAACAGTTTCTTCCCACAAGCCATCACTCAGATGAACAGCTGATTTCTGACTCATAGTGTCAGAACAATTCCTGTGCACCCAGCTTCCTCACGTTCATAATACTTGCACAAAATATGTACTTATTTATTCCAGCATCCTTTGCACTGTACTCCATCGCACTGTGTACATGTATGCATGTATGTGTACCTGCATATCAAACCCACTTCCGACATGTACATAATTAATGATAATAACAAGTTTACTCCTGGATCCTTTGCACTCTGCTCACTGCACTATTTGTCAATGTGTCTATACTGTTTTTGTATCTGTTTATAGTGTGTATATCTGTGTTCTCTATACTGTAGCCTGTGTCTGATTTTATTATTCTGTTATTGTATTATTTTATGAGTAAGCAAATTGTGAGCAATGTACAATCCAAAGTCAAATTCCTCAGATGTGTACACATACCTGGGGAATAAAACTGGTTCTGATTCTGATTCTGATCTTGTGCATCTTTTCATTGCGTCTCAGTTTTTTCCATGTTAGATGCATGGAGAGACGCGAAGAAAGCGTCATTCCCCCCCCACCAGCTTTCTGACAGCTCTGATTGGATTGTTCTTGTTGCCAATCGGAGACAGAGTAGGGGGAGAGTAGGGGCAGGCCTTGACACAAAGCTGGTGGAAGTTGTCGCAAGGAAAACATGCAAGGAAAGAAGAAACGAGGAAATAGGTCCTTAGTGAAGCTGTGGCAGCTAATCATCAACTGTCAGTCAGTAGTAGAGACTTTATTATTCATTGAAGGCCTTACATACCCATACAGGTGTGCAGGATCTTTGAACTATCAAATTATAAAAATATGGATGCAAAATATAGTTCTTATTACTTAAAATAACAAAAATCCATTGGATACAAAGAATACATTCCCAATACTCAGTGTTTGTGATGATAACATGCAGCTCTTATTCAGTTTGTAATGACTAATTAACATCTACAAGAAGAAAACTTTCAGACATGAAAAGAATGTGTTGCATTGATGCCTGTAGAGTCTGGAGACTGTATTAAGAGATCTCACAGGTCAAATACAAAAGCTGACAAGGTGAACTTGATGATTAACCTTCAGGCCTAGTCCCCACATAAGAAATACATGTTCAAAAAAGAGGTCACATCTATAAACACTAAGCCAGACCATACAATTGGATTTCTTATTCTAATGATCTCATACAAAGTACTGTAACTCAGAATGGTTTGGCCTCAGACAGTGTGATAATGACACATCAAAGTCATTGTTAATGTTTTGTGACGTTACAGAGCAAGGAAAGTCCCTCAACAACCTGGATTGATCTTATGTATAATCATGACACAAAAAGTTAGAATTTGTAAAGTCTAAGTACAGTGTATAATAAAGCGGACGAATAAAACCGCCATTATATTATATATATATTTAACACTTAAGAAACTCGTCCACATCATGTCATTTTCAGCAGCACTGTTCAGAGACACGAGGCGTTACACAGCCAATTTTTCCTGCTTGTAGCACATCAACTATGAGACACAGTGTTTACCTGCTGCCTGATATATCACACCCACTGACAGGTGCCATGGTAACGAGATAATCGGTGTTATTCGCATCACCTGTAAGTGGTCATAACATTACGGCTGATAGGTGTATTTTTGAAACTGTTTTTTTAAACCAAAGAAATTACCCTGACCCCTACAAACATTTGAGAAATTGTATTTTTGTTGATTACTGATAAATACAAACTTTGTTCTGAATAATAAACACAAGCAGTTTGTTTAAAGCTGAAATCTAAAACTTCCTGCACACTGTCACCCTCTACATCAGTGAGAGGAAACTGAAATGATGATCAAACTGCAGAGTTGTTGTGGAAGCTGGCTGCAACAATTTGAAAATGAAACACTTGCAAAGTGTGACAGAGCTGGGCTTCTGTTTGATTTCAGTGTTTAAATACAGACAGTACATGCTGTGAGATATGTCCTGTTCAATGTGTTTGTTTTGAACAGACTTTATTGGCTTTCATTACCAGGACAGGTGTGACGTGAAAGGGCAACCAGTATTTCTTAAAAACTATTTATTACATTAAAACTTTAAATAATATTTTACATACTGAGTTAAATACTGAGCGTATGTAATGTACCTGCACAGGTAAAAATATATGCTGCTGCTAATAAAAACTAAAAATGAAAACGTTCCTTGAAGGTAAATGTATCCACTTCCTCCACCTTCCCTCGTTCTACACTGGACTACTTCAGTGGCTTTTCTTTGTTCCGATCCAGGTGAGTCCCCTCTGGTTTGATTCCATCTGAAGAAAGTCACATACAGTTTTGGTTCAAGGCTGAGGCGTTGGTACAATCAGGACCAGACATCAACTGACGGGAAGGGAAAACAAGATCAGAGTTAAAGCCTTCATAAATGGAATTAGAGCAATTAGGTTTTATTTTAAAATGAATGTATAAGCCAGCAAATTATAACCCAGAGTAAGTTTTGTCACTGTGGCCCAACAGCTTTCTCACCTCTATAGTCTCTATCTGTTCATTTGGTTCAGCAGTGGAGCTCAGAGTTTTCTTCTTCCTGAATTGAATCAAAAAACAAATAAATAAAAAGTTTAATTGATAACTCCAAAACTATGAAAGTAAATATTCATAGTAAATGTCAGTGATGGAACTGATTCATTCTTATAGTTTCACCTCAGACAAAACAGAAGTAGAGCAATTGGCATCACAACCACCAGAATCAACTTGATAATTCTTATCACTGATGATTTCTCTAGAAATGGAGATAGAAAGTTATTAGATAAACTGTGCTGGATCAGTTTGCCAGGTGATGCTCTATTAATCAGCCAATTAGTGGCAAGGAGAAACGTGCCTGCCACAAAAATCAGATGTAAGGTGGAGTTATGACGTCCTCTTCTGTTCTGGGCTTCACAGTAATAAATCCCACTGTGTTCAGCTCTGAAGTCAGTGATGGTGAAGTTCTGTCCTGATGCTTTTGGTGAGTCTTCATTCTCCTTGTACCAGGTATAATTAGCTGCTGGGTTAGCATCACTGCTACAGGTCAGAGTCAAACTGCCCTCCACTATCTCAGCAGAGGGACTCACTGACACAGAGGGAAGCTTAGGAGCATCTGGAGGAGAACATATATAGAAATAGAACAGTTATAACATAAAATAGCTAGTCATTATTTATCTGATCCATCTGCTCCACTTAATAAGCTGTGCTGCAGGTTCCCAACATGGTAAGAGAGAAAATGTGTAGTGACTATGACACTGAGTGAAAATACAGACATTTACATGGTGAATTACTCCTAATCCATTAAAGCGGTAAGCACAGCAAAAAACACCAAACAACCAAAATCACAGCACGTCACAAAAAGCATGAGCGCTGAAAGAATCATTGGTCCCTGTAGTCACCTCTCCTGTCTCTGCAAAATGCTGTTTAAAGTTTAGCCGAAGCAGACATGAGGTCTCAATAGTCCCAGTATTTGTCCTGCTAGTTGTGTGTAGGTTTACTGTCAGTGTATTGGGAAGAAACCTACATACTACAAGATCGCTGACGTAATTTGCACTCTGCGCATGCGTTGGCGTCTGTAGCCACCTGTCAGAAGCTCCATCTTAAACCGGACTCTTATCCAGTTTTAATCCACACTTTTGTTACATTTTTTATATCCTTTTTATTTAACTTAACTTTTTAACTTAAGTTTTATGTGGGTTAAGGATTTTAGTTATCCGACATGTATTTTAAGTTAGATGACCGTAAAAACTCCATCAACGCTACTGACCACAACAAAGCTCTGGTGACTATGCTAGCTGAGATAACTCTGCCACATGAGGACAGCACACTCCTTAAGAAAGCGAACAAAAAGATTGCTGACCTTATGGAAGACATCCAACGACTTTCAAAGGAACTCAAAGAGAATGATTCCCTGCTGACTGGCTTTATGGATGTGGCTTCAGTACAAGCCAAACAGATTGTTTCTCTTTGCGCAACCGCTAACATCCAGGACACCATGCTATGGGACCCCTCTACCCTTCCATGGCTTTCCTCTTGCTTGATTCCGAAGCATCAGTCAACCTGGGCTGAAGTGATGGTCCGTAGCTGCAAGAGAGGCTCGGACGGGGCTGCCTCTCCTCCGCACATCGGCCTCTCCAACCGCTATGCAGCCCTGTCTGACGACGCTCCGGTCCATCCAGCGGATGCACCTGCGGCTTCAAATCTCCCTGATACGTATCTCTTTCGACGGATAAGAATGTCTCTTTTTAAGACAGACGAACTTCACCCAAACAAACGGGGCTCAGAAAAGTTAGCTGCTCACATACAGCATGTGGTGCAGTCCACACATGACTTACGTGAATGACTAATCATTCATGCAGCACACCTGGACACGCCACCAGTCACTGAACAGAACTCTGCCTCACTGCCACAAACAACTCTCTCCACCTACTGGCATGTAAAGCCATCTGCTTCCAGCGCTGTTCCACAGACTTCTATTCCTGTCATCATCACGCATAGACCATTAAACCGAAATGTGCACATCCTACACAGAAATAATAGTAATCTCTAAATCTCTCTAAAAATTAGGACAACTGCACCAACTCCAGCACCCAAAACAAACTCATTTAAAATGGCTCTCTTCAATGTGAGATCACTTTCAAGTAAGACTTTTATCTTAAATGATTTTATCCTGTCTGCAAATCTAGATTTTATGTTTTTAACTGAATGTCATCAAGTACGCTGTGATGAATTTAACTCCTTTGATGTTCTCACTCTTAAAGTTGGAGGGCTTCAACCTATAATATTTGTTATATTTTATCGCCCCCCAAAACTGCCTGGAGGAACCTTCCTGAATTTTTATCTACTTTAATTATGACAGAATTGTTCTCTGTGGTGATTTTAATATTCATGGTGATGACCTCACAAATGTTATTGCAACTGACTTTTTAACTATGGCCACTTCTTTTAACTTCAAACAACATGTCAAAGGTGTCACGGTAAGTGGTGTGGTGAAGCAGGTTGGAGGACCCAAACGCAGGACACAGAATGGAGCAGGTATAGTTCGAGGGTTTTAATTAAACAAAAGGTGAGCACACTTATAAACCGAGTGGCTGAAAGACTAAGTCCAAAACAAAGATTGTCCAACAGAAAACCAAAACGAGCAGGGAAACATGGAGACGCGACAAGAAACACACACTGCAACTCAAGGTGACAACATACAATGATCCGACAAGGACAAGACAGAAACACCAGGTATATATACACAGGGACTAATGAGCAGGGCGGGAGCAACACAGGTACAGACATTAGACTAACGAGGCAGAGAGAGAGAGAGAGAGAGACAGTGAGCAGAGGGAAACAGAGAGACTGACATGCAGGCAGAGTGACAACCGGGGGAACAGACGGAACACAGGTCACTGAACACAAAACAGACCAGAGTGAACACTTAACATGAACTAAGGTACAGGACTGGGAACAAGGACAACGAACTGAAACACAGGACCAAGAGCTAAGATAAAAGACGACATAAACTACTAAGGACAAGGAACGAGAAAAACAGGCAAATAGATATATGAAACAATGGCAAAAACTCAAACCCACAGGGAAAAACTACAACTCATAACAAAAGGGCAAACACATAACTGTGGTCATACACTGGACTTGGTTTTTACCCTGGGTGTCAGCATTTCCTCGGTGGAATTAGTGGACATGACCATATCTGACCACAGATGTATTGTTTTTAGCTGCGATTCGCCTGTTACTCATGCCGCCTCACCGAGCTCCGTGTGTTCTCGCATCTTCAATGAACAAAGTGTTTCAAAGTTTTGCACATTCTTTCAGAGCCAAAGCCAACACCTGTCTGATTCCAACACCAACAATCTGGTTGATCACTTCAATCATATCTGCTTGTCGTCACTAAATATTACTGCTCCTCTAAAGGTTAGGCCTACATCTAAAGCTAGTAAGCAACCCTGGATAAATGACAGCATTCGCAGCCTAAAAAGGGAATGCAGGAAAGCAGAGCGCAGATGGAAAAAATCCAGTCTCCAAGTCCATTACCTCAGTCTGAAGGATTTATTAATTAACTACAATAACATGGTTAAGGATGCGAGAACACACTATTTTTCTGAACTCATTACTACACATAAACACAATCCCAGGTTTCTGTTTAAGACTGTGGATCAGCTGGTAAACCCAACCCCTCCTTGTGCCTCAGCTGGAAG
>NW_025742382.1:456-3973 GCF_021292245.1 Micropterus dolomieu | reverse complement strand
TGTCTGTCTCTGATGTTACTGTCTGTCTCTACTGTTACTGTCTGTCTCTACTGTCTGTCTCTGATGTTACTGCCTGTCTCTGTTACTGCCTGTCTCTGATGTTACTGCCTGTCTCTGATGTTACTGCCTGTCTGTCTGTCTCTGATGTTACTGTCTGTCTGTCTCTGTCTCTACTGTCAGACTCTGATGTTACTGTCTGTCTGTCTCTGTCTCTACTGTCAGACTCTGATGTTACTGTCTGTCTGTCTCTGTCTCTACTGTCTGTCTCTGATGTTACGGTCTGTCTGTCTCTGTCTCTACTGTCAGACTCTGATGTTACTGTCTGTCTGTCTCTGTCTCTACTGTCAGACTCTGATGTTACTGTCTGTCTGTCTCTATTGTCTGTCTCTGATGTTACTGTCTGTCTCTGTTACTGTCTGTCTCTGATGTTACTGTCTGTCTCTGTTACTGTCTGTCTCTGATGTTACTGTCTGACTCTGATGTTACTGTCTGTCTGTCTGACTCTGATGTTACTGTCTGTCTGTCTGTCTCTGTCTCTACTGTCAGACTCTGATGTTACTGTCTGGCTGTCTCTACTGTCAGACTCTGATGTTACTGTCTGTCTCTGTCTCTACTGTCAGACTCTGATGTTACTGTCTGGCTGTCTCTACTGTCAGACTCTGACGTTACTGTCTGGCTGTCTCTACTGTCAGACTCTGACGTTACTGTCTGGCTGTCTCTACTGTCAGACTCTGATGTTACTGTCTGGCTGTCTCTACTGTCAGACTCTGATGTTACTGTCTGGCTGTCTCTGTCTCTACTGTCAGACTCTGATGTTACTGTCTGTCTGTCTCTACTGTCAGACTCTGATGTTACTGTCTGGCTGTCTCTACTGTCAGACTCTGATGTTACTGTCTGGCTGTCTCTACTGTCAGACTCTGATGTTACTGTCTGTCTGTCTCTGTCTCTACTGTCTGACTCTGATGTTACTGTCTGTCTCTACTGTCTGTCGTTGATGTTACTGTCTGTCTCTATTGTCTGTCTCTGATGTTATTGCCTGTCTCTGTTACGGTCTGTCTCTGATGTTACGGTCTGTCTCTGATGTTACGGTCTGTCTCTGATGTTACTCCCTGTCTGTCTGTCTCTGATGTGACTGTCTGTCTGTCTCTGTCTCTACTGTCAGACTCTGATGTTACTGCCTGTCTCTGATGTGACTGTCTGTCTGTCTCTGATGTTACTGTCTGTCTGTGATGTTACTGCCTGTCTCTGTTACTGCCTGTCTCTGATGTTACTGCCTGTCTCTACTGTCTGTCTCTGATGTTACTGCCTGTCTCTGATGTTACTGCCTGTCTCTGATGTTACTGCCTGTCTGTCTGTCTCTGATGTTACTGTCTGACTCTGATGTTACTGTCTGTCTGTCTCTACTGTCAGACTCTGATGTTACTGTCTGTCTGTCTCTGTCTCTACTGTCAGTCTCTGATGTTACTGTCTGTCTGTCTCTACTGTCTGTCTCTGATGTTACTGTCTGTCTGTCTCTACTGTCTGTCTCTGATGTTACTGTCTGTCTCTATTGTCTGTCTCTGATGTTACTGTCTGTCTCTACTGTCTGTCTCTGATGTTATTGCCTGTCTGTGTGTCTCTGATGTTACTGTCTGTCTGTCTCTGTCTCTACTGTCAGACTCTGATGTTACTGCCTGTCTCTGATGTGACTGTCTGTCTGTCTCTGATGTTACTGTCTGTCTCTGATGTTACTGCCTGTCTCTGTTACTGCCTGTCTCTGATGTTACTGCCTGTCTATGTTACTGCCTGTCTCTACTGTCTGTCTCTGATGTTACTGCCTGTCTCTGTTACTGTCTGTCTCTGATGTTACTGCCTGTCTCTGATGTTACTGCCTGTCTCTGATGTTACTGCCTGTCTCTGATGTTACTGTCTCTACTGTCTGACTCTGATGTTACTGTCTGTCTGTCTCTACTGTCAGACTCTGATGTTACTGTCTGTCTGTCTCTGTCTCTATTGTCTGTCTCTGATGTTACTGTCTGTCTCTACTGTCTGTCTCTGATGTTATTGCCTGTCTGTGTGTCTCTGATGTTACTGTCTGTCTGTCTCTGATGTTACTGCCTGTCTGTCTCTGATGTTACTGCCTGTCTCTGTTACTGCCTGTCTCTGTTGTTACTGCCTGTCTCTGTTACTGTCTGTCTCTGATGTTACTGCCTGTCTGTCTCTGTCTCTACTGACTGACTCTGATGTTACTGTCTGTCTGTCTCTACTGTCAGACTCTGATGTTACTGCCTGTCTCTGTTACTGTCTGACTCTAATGTTCGGTCTGTCTCTACTGTCTGTCTCTGATGTTACGGTCTGTCTGTCTCTGTCTCTACTGCCTGTCTCTACTGTCTGTCTCTGATGTTACTGTGGGTCTCTGATGTTACTGTCTGTCTCTGATGTTACTGCCTGTCTCTGATGTTACTGCCTGTCTCTGATGTTACTGCCTGTCTCTGTCTCTACTGTGGGTCTCTGATATTACTGCCTGTCTCTGTCTCTACTGTGGGTCTCTGATGTTACTGTCTGTCTCTGTCTCCACTGTTACTGTCTGTCTCTGTCTCTACTGTCTGTCTCTGATGTTACTGCCTGTCTCTGTTACTGTCTGACTCTAATGTTACGGTCTGTCTCTACTGTCTGTCTCTGATGTTACGGTCTGTCTCTACTGTCTGTCTCTGATGTTACGGTCTGTCTGTCTCTGTCTCTACTGCCTGTCTCTACTGTCTGTCTCTGATGTTACTGCCTGTCTCTGTCTCTACTGCCTGTCTCTGATGTTACTGTCTGTCTCTGTCTCTACTGTCTGTCTCTGATGTTACTGTCTGTCTCTATCTGTCTGTCTGTCGTTGATGTTACTGTCTGTCTCTATTGTCTGTCTCTGATGTTACTGTCTGTCTCTGTTACTGTCTGTCTCTGATGTTACGGTCTGTCTCTACTGTCTGTCTCTGATGTTACGGTCTGTCTCTACTGTCTGTCTCTGATGTTACGGTCTGTCTGTCTCTGTCTCTACTGCCTGTCTCTACTGTCTGTCTCTGATGTTACTGTCTGTCTCTGATGTTACTGCCTGTCTGTCTCTGTCTCTACTGCCTGTCTCTACTGTTACTGTCTCTCTCTACTGCCTGTCTCTGATGTTACTGCCTGTCTCTACTGTTACTGCCTGTCTCTACTGTTACTGCCTGTCTGTCTCTGTCTCTACTGCCTGTCTCTACTGTTACTGTCTCTGTCTCTACTGTCAGACTCTGATGTTACTGTCTGTCTGTCTCTACTGCGGGTCTCTGATGTTACTGTCTGTCTGTCTCTGTCTCTACTGCAGGTCTCTGATGTTACTGTCTGTCTGTCTCTGTCTCTACTGTCTGTCGTTGATGTTACTGTCTGTCTCTATTGTCTGTCTCTGATGTTACTGTCTGTCTCTGTTGTCTGTCTCTGATGTTACGGTCTGTCTCTACTGTCTGTCTCTGATGTTACGGTCTGTCTGTCTCTGTCTCTACTGCCTGTCTCTACTGTC
>NW_025742382.1:0-436 GCF_021292245.1 Micropterus dolomieu | reverse complement strand
CCTGTCTCTACTGTTACTGTCTCTCTCTACTGTCTGTCTCTGATGTTACTGCCTGTCTCTACTGTTACTGCCTGTCTCTACTGTTACTGCCTGTCTCTACTGTTACTGCCTGTCTCTGATGTTACTGCCTGTCTCTGATGTTACTGCCTGTCTGTCTCTGTCTCTACTGCCTGTCTCTACTGTTACTGTCTCTGTCTCTACTGTCAGACTCTGATGTTACTGTCTGTCTGTCTCTACTGCGGGTCTCTGATGTGACTGTCTGTCTGTCTCTGTCTCTACTGCGGGTCTCTGATGTGACTGTCTGTCTGTCTCTGATGTGACTGCCTGTCTCTGATGTTACTGCCTGTCTCTGATGTTACTGCCTGTCTCTGATGTTACTGCCTGTCTCTGATGTTACTGTCTGCATCTGATGTTACTGCCTGTCACTGTTACTGTC
>NW_025742381.1:0-4542 GCF_021292245.1 Micropterus dolomieu | reverse complement strand
CGGGCTGGACTTTACTGGACAGTGTGTTGGCCAACCAGAGTAGGCGGATTACCGACCCCAACACCATAACCCGGAGAATAACCCAGATAGATGGTGATAATAATAATGAAGCCTCCCCCGCTCCCTCTGGCTTTTCAGTGTGCTGTATTGATGTAGGAGTGTTTTCTTTAGCAGACTTGATCATTTCCAGACCGGTGATGTCTCACAACTTTACATCCTAAATGGTCATGTCGGCGTGTCGGGAGATTTAAAAAATTTGTGATGTCATGCCAAGTAATTCGGACATTTGTAGGTGAGAAGGAGGCGAGACTTTAAATGTCCCAGGAAAGCTGACAGGGAGCCAGTGGAGGTGCTGGAGGGTGTTCTGGAGTCTGTCCAGGTCTTTTCTGGGCAGTCCATTTAGGGTCCCATCACACTAATCTAGATCAGACATAACAAGTGCATGGACGAGGGTCCGGGGTCCGGGGTCTGGAGATGGCCCTTGGTGATGAATTTTAAGTGAGGTTCAAATGAAGGGCATGAATCAAACATATCACCCTCAGAAGAGTAGCATATTAATAGACCAAGTCACTCTCGCTCATGATCACCCCTAACACCAGATTGTAGGGGTTCATGAAACTCGTGGTTGGACAAAGGTTGCTGGACTAGATGAGCAACAACTTGTTTCACGATTTAAGTTATTCAGATGACCGAGGTCCAGTCCTCACTTTTCCTACAATGGGTCAGACAGGAGCCATTTTGAGAGACGGGGCCAGACCTAAGAGAGACGAAAGAGGTGTTAGCAGTAGGATTCATTTAGGATCATTCGTTTCGATGTGAAAGCTCATGGAGATAAATAAATTCCAAGATGGCGCCGCATAGGACGGCCGCCTCTGGATTACGCTCCGCAGTGCTTTTTATGTTTTTGTTTATTAACTCTACCGTCTTTTACCAGACAAGAGCTCTTAAACATCGGACTCTCTACTGCTCACACTACTCCACCACTCCTGACTGAACCTGGAACTTTCCCGGAGTTATTAGTTGGAGGAGCAGCAGCTCTGTTTGGGATCCTTCGGAGACACCGAAGGGGAAAACATGCAGGCGCACTGGTTAAACTGAGACAGCGGGGTTTTTGCACTGCGCTCCCTTCGATCCACCTGGCGAATATCCGCTCTCTGGCCAACTAAAATGGATGAACTGCTGCTCCTCAACAGTACTAACTCGAACTTCTGCAGATCTGCCACCCTCTGTTTCACCGAATCCTGGCTCACCGAGCGCATCCCGGACAGCGCACTTCATCTACAGGGATTTAATCTCATCTGTTGGGACCGCATAACAGAGTTCACGGGGAAAACACGGGGAGGCAGACTCTGTTTCTATATAAACGCAGGTTGACTAAAGAGGTCAAAGCTGCAAAGAGGTGCTATGCTGAAAAGCTAAATAACAGCTTTGCAGCCAACGACCCTGCGTCAGTGCGGACACTCACAATCTACAAGAGACCATCCCCCAACACTGCTGGTACTAGGCTGGGAAACATCACATCCAACACCCGGACTATCAGCACTGGCGCCCCCCAGGGGTGTGTGCTCTCCCCACTGCTCTTCTCCCTCTACACCAACGACTGCACCTCAGGAGACCCATCTGTCAAACTCCCGAACGGTCATCGGCCTCATCCGGGACGGTGACGAGTCGGCCTACAGACGGGAGGTTGATCAGCTGGCTCTCTGGTGCGGTCAGAACAACCTGGAGCTTAACACGCACAAAACTGTGGAGATGATCGTGGACTTCAGGAGGAGCCCCCTGTCAGCTCAGGAAGCTCAACCTGCCTATGGAGCTGCTGATCCAGTTCTACACAGGCATCATCCAGTCTGTCCTCTGCACCTCCATCACTGTCTGGTTTGGATCTGCCACCAAAAAGGACAGGAGCAGACTACAACGGACAGTCAGGACTGCAGAAAAGATCATCGGTACCAACCTGCCCTCCATTCAGGACTTATACATTTCCAGAGTCAGGAAACGGGCAGGAAACATCACTGCAGATCCATCTCATCCCGGACACAACCTGTTCCAGCTCCTCCCCTCTGGTAGGCGCTACAGAGCACTGTACGCCAAAACCAACAGACACAGAAGCAGTTTCTTCCAACAAGCCATCACTCTGATGAACAGCTGATTTCTGACTCACAGTGTCAGGAACAATTCCTGTGCAATAACCCAGTAACTCTGCCTCTAATCAGCCACCTGTTTACTGGTTTCCACTTATTATTTATTTATTCACCATTCTCTGTTTCAGTGCTGTTCATACTGTATATACTGTATACCAAATCCACCTACCTCTTGTACATAACACCAAACATAATACTTACTTATTCCAGCGTTCTTTGCACTCATCACACTGCGTACATGTGTGCTTGTATGTGTATGTGCACCTGTATATCACATCCACCTCTGACATGTACATGATAATAATAATAAATGGTAATAATAATAATTTACTCCTGCATCCATTGCACTCTGCTCACTGCACTATTGTCTCAATCTGTCTGTTTTGTTTACAGTGTGTATATATATCTATACTGTAGCCTGTGTTTGATTTTATTACTGTATTATTGTATAAGTAAGCACATCGTGAGCAATGTACAATCCAAAGTTAAATTCCTCACATGTGTACACATACCTGATTCTAAATAAGCTGAAAGGGAAGCAGGCTGAAGCTTTGGCTCCTTTACATCTTCTGACAGGCAGCTCCTTCACTACTGATTTCAGACAAAGACAAACTGAACAACTGTAATGATCATACCTCGGTACTTTCTTTGAATTGACAAATTCTGAATTCCCCGTCACAACTGTTAACCCCTTTAAAAGATCCGGATCTTTTTTTCTGGCTGTCGGTTCACTTGTTTGTTTTGAACCTGCCTGTTCCCCTGAGTTCTGCTGCCTTTCTTTAGTTTCATACAACCTCTGAATATATTTAGGAAGTGAATTATTTTGGGCTTTATCATCGGTGCTGTTTGAAAATCAACCTGACATTTTAAAGCCTGTGTGTTCATCAATAGTGTGTTTGTTGGTTCCTAATAATCAGATGGATTTACAGTTCCTCTGAAAGCTGGACGGACCACACCTCCACACAGCAGCTGACGATTATGGAGATCAGTACAGGACAGATAGTGTTGTCTTAGTTTTCTATAATGTTAGAACTGGTTTAGTTTTTACATTATTGCTTTCCAACATCATTTATCATCAGGAATGTCTTGGCGTACACTCTCTCTATTTCACCATCATTGACCATGATTTTAACTTGACTATTGATTAACCAATCCTTAAATTCAATGAGAACTTGTAGTGTTTCTTCTAATGTCTTCAGTACTTTCAGTTCCCTTTCCACTGTACTCAGAAGCTGTTCCCAACTTTTCCCGGAGCAGCAGAACTGTTCACACACAGTATATGATTTACACATAGGATAAAGAGTTTAGGCCGAGCACTGAACCCTGTGGAACCCCAGCAAACCACCCTGAACAGATCAGACTATGTGAGTCCATATAGATATCTGTCATCAAGGTCACTTCTTACAATGAGTGTGCTGTCCCTCTAATCCCGTGTTAATAAGCCGTGATCAATGGTATCCAGTGCTTTATAAATCTATAAACACAGCATGTCCCTTTTGGTCCATCGCAGATCTCTTCTACCAGTTCCATCTCTGAGCTCTTAAACCAAATGGATGATAAATAAACTCAGTTGTCTCTCCTGGGAAATAGACCTGTTTGGAACGACTGACTGCAGATCCAGTCCCCTCCAACAGTCTTGGAACGGTGAAGCCACTTCCTTTGTTTTTGTTGTTCACTAAAGACATTTGGGTTTAAGATCAAAAGATGAGACAAGAGTTCAGAATTTCAGCTTTTATTTCCTGGTATTCACATCTAGATGTGTTAAACAACATCATATCACCGTTTGTACAAGACCACAGCATTCTTATGTGAGCAAAAGTAAAGGAACAAATAATCTTAAAGTAAATAACATTTAATATTTCAAGTCAGTTCAATTCAATTTTATTTATATTGCGCCAAATCACAACAACAGTTATCTCACAGCGCTTTTCATAAAGAGCAGGTCTAGACCGTACTCTGTGATGCTATTTACAGAAGCCCAACAGTTCCCACCAAGAGCAGCACTAGGAGACAGAGGCAAGGAAAAACTATCTTTTAAGAGGCAGAAACCTCGAGCAGAACCATGACTCAGGGTGGGCGGCCGAGAGAGAGAGAGAGAGAGAGAGAGGGGGAGAGAGGGGGAGAGAGAGAGAGAGAGAGAGAGAGAGAGAGAGAGAGAGAGAGAGAGAGAGAGAGAGAGAGGGACAGAGAGAGAGAGCGAGAGAGAGAGAGGGGGATGGAAGGAGAGAGAGGGGAGGGAGGCAGCCTACACAATATCCACACACAGAGGTACAGACAGTAAAGGTGATGTTGCTATAGACTAAATGAAAAATGGTACAGATATTTATAATAGTGTTAATGATAACAGTCGTAATGTTAATGATTATAATAACAATAATAACAATAGGACTAGTAACAATAG
>NW_025742380.1:0-4857 GCF_021292245.1 Micropterus dolomieu | reverse complement strand
GTTTTACTGATACTCAGCTACCAGTGTTGGGCAAGTTACTCAGAAATTGTAATAAGTTACTAGTTACTTTACCCCGACTAAGGAATTGAATCAGAATCATCAAGTCCTGCCTATAGGACTTAATCGAATCATGCGTGTTTTTGTGCTTTTCCTGCTTCAAAGGAAATCAGCATCTCCATAAAGCTCGTCAGCAGATGGAAGCATGAAGTGCTCTAAAGTCTCCTGGTAGACGCTGCATTGACTCTGGACTTGATAAAACACAGCAGACCAACACCAGCAGATCACATGGCACCCAAATGATCACTGACTGTGGAAACTTCACACTGGATTCTGTGCCTCTCCACTCGTCCTCCAGACTCTGGGACCTGGATTTCCAAATGAAATGCAGAATTTACTTTCATCTAAAAAGAGGACTTTTGCCCGGTGAGCAACAGTCGAGCTTCTGACGTTTAAACCTTCCAGTCAACTTTCCATGAATATGATTTAATCCAGCACTCTTAATTTAATGTAATTCTTTATTCCAGTGGTCACCAACATTTTTGTTACTTAAATTTACTTTGTATCATTCAAGAAAGAAGATTAATGGCAATAACTTCCCGAGTAAATGAAACTAAATGCAGGTCTAGTCCATTTTATGCAGCATCACTATCACAATACCAACAGGCAAAACGTTTCAAGTAATGTTCACTCAAGTCAGTGTGATGCCTGTGATTGAAAACTGTCTGTGAGTTCTTTGTAGTTTGGCTCATAGCTGCAGCCAGCCAGTCTGAGGCAGTCTGTGAGGTGTCTGTCAGTAAGGCGGCTCCTATACTTTGGTTTTATTATTTTCATTTACTGCTCCGGGTGGAACACATCCTTGTATTTGATGGTTTGTGACATTTTTTCCAGGTTTGGAAAATGTGTTTGTCTCCTACTGGTCCAAAAACCGAGCTTGGCCTTGAACGCATTCACTGCGCTTATCATGTGGGACAGGGGTTGTTTTTTTCCCTGGATCTCAGTGTTGAGTGCATTCAGTTTTGCCGTTAAGTCCGTCAGAAATCCCAGGTCAAGTAGCCACGCATCATCTGACAATTCTTTGTGCTCCTCGTTCCTTGTAGACAGAAAAGTCTTTATCTCTGGCAGCAAGTCAACAAATCTCTGTAGCACTTTGCCACCAGACATCAGCGTGGAGAATCAGGTCTCCGTAAGCGGCATCGAGCTCATCCAGTAACGCCTTGAATAAACGCTGTTGGAGAGCTTTTGCTCGAATCGAGTTAATCAGTTTGACCACCAGGGTCATGACGTGAGAGAAGTCCACGACTTTCCCAACCAAGGCCTGCTGATGAATTACGCAGTGATAATTCACAAAGTCTGGAAAAGCAGGATCACTGCGGCACAGTGCTATAAAACCAGAGCGCACACCGCGCATTGCCGGAGCCCCATCAGTAGGGATTGCCACCAGTTTCTGAATGGGAATACAATTTTCATCTACGTATTTTTTTTGACCCCTTGTTCTGTCCTTCAAGTGCAGAAGAGTGAGAAAGTCCTCCTTCGTTGTAGAATCCTGGAAAAGCATTCTGCCAAATCCAACAAGCTGAGCTGTGTCCATAACATCCAGGGATTCATCAAACTGCAGCGAGAAATATTCACAAAGTGACCGATCCACATACTCCGACAGTGATTCGGCCCTTCTTGTCAATGTTGCGGGGCCAAGCGGGACGCTGCTGAGTTCTGTTTTGATGTCATCTTTGTTTTGGAAGTGGTTGCAAACTGTGTCAGCGGTAACAGCCATAGTCTCCTTGATTAACTCGCCGTCTGTAAAAGGCTTCTTATGTCTTGCCAAAAAGTGACTAACACGAAATGATGCTTCAAATTAGCTTTATTGGCATGAATGTGTAAGAACAATATTGCCAAAGCATCATACATAGAACATAAGAACAACCAACCCCATACATTTCATTAAAGTAATTAAAGCGTAAAATAATCAAAGCGTATATGTGTTAAAAAAAAAAAGAAAAAATATTAAAAATTAAAAGAAAAAAATAAAAAATAAAACAGTAAGCTTGTGTGTGTTAAAAAAAGTAAAATATATTAAAAATAAAATAAATAAACAAAACAGTAAGCGTGTGTGTGTTAAAAAATATATATATTAAAAATAAAATAATAATAAAACAGTAAGTGTGTGTGTTAAAAAAATAAAAATATATTAAAAATAAAATAATAATAAAACAGTAAGCGTGTGTGTTTGTGTGTTAAAAAATAAAAATATATTAAAAATAAAATAAATAAATAAAACAGTAAGCGTGTGTGTTTGTGTGTTAAAAAATTTAAAATATATTAAAAATAAAATAAATAAATAAAACAGTAAGCATGTGTGTGTTTAAAAAAAAAAATAAATAAAACAGTAAGTGTGTGTGTGTGTGTGTGTGTGTGTGATAAAAAAATAAAAATAAAAAAAATAAAATAAAGAAAGAAAACAGTAAGCGTGTGTGTTAAAAAAATAAAAATATATTAAAAATAAAATAAAGAAAGAAAATAGTAAGCGTGTGTGTGTTAAAATAATAATAATATTTTTTTAAATATATTAAAAACAAAATAAATAAACAAAACAGTAAGAGTGTGTGTTTAAAAAAAATATATCAAAAATAAAATAATAATAAAACAGTAAGCGTATGTGTGTGTGTGTGTGTGTGTTAAAAAAATAAAAATATATTAAAAATAAAATAAAGAAATAAAACAGTAAGCGTGTGTGTGCGTGTGTTAAAAAAATAAAAATATATTAAAAATAAAATAAAGAAATAAAACAGTAAGCGTGTGTGTGCGTGTGTTAAAAAAATTAAAATATATTAAAAATTAAATAAATAAATAAAAAAGTAAGAGTGTGTGTGTGTTTAAAAAAAATATATATATTAAAAATTAAAATAAAATAAATAAACAAAACAGTAAGCGTGTGTGTGTTTAAAATAAATAAATAAATAAATAATAATAAAACTGTAAGTGTGTGTGTGTGTGTGTTAAAAAAAGAAAAATATATAAAAATAAAATAAAGAAAGAAAACAGTAAGCGTGTGTGTGTTAAAAAAATTTAAATATATTAAAAACAAAATAACTAAACAAAACAGTAAGCGTGTGTGTTTAAAAAAATATATATCAAAAATAAAATAATAATAAAACAGTAAGAGTGTGTGTGTGTGTGTGTTTAAAAATATATATATCAAAAATTAAAAAAATAATAAAACAGTAAGCATGTGTGTGTTAAAAAAATAAAAAAATATTAAAAATAAAACAAAGAAATAAAATGGTAAGCGTGTGTGTGTGTGTGTGTGTGTGTTAAAAAAATAAAAATATATAAAAATAAAATAAAGAAAGAAAACAGTAAGCGTGTGTGTGATTTAAAAAAATAAAAATATATTAAAAATAAAATAATAATAAAACAGTAAGCGTGTGTGTGTGTGTGTGTGTGCGTGTGTGTGTTAAAAAAATAAAAATATATTAAAAATAAAATAAATAAACAAAACAAAATATATGTATATATCCATCCATCCATCCATCGTCAACCGCTTATCCTACGTACAGGGTCGTGGGGGGGCTGGAGCCAATCCCAGCTGACATTGGGCGCAAGGCAGGGTACACCCTGGACAGGTCGCCAGCAATATATATATATATGTATATTAAAAATAAAATAAATAAATAAAACAGTAAGTGTGTGTGTTTGACATGGTATGTCCTGTGGTTCCATGTTTTCCACGTGTGATCCACATGTTACCACATGTAACAAATATGTAGTAACATGTTTGTTACATGTGATCACATGTCCCCACAGCCATGTTAGCTGGCTGTAACCTAGCTAACGTAGCCCTTGCGTGCATCTGCATGTGAAATCTGAAATTGGTGAGGATGACTTCTCTTAACTCATTGGTCAATTCAGTTGTACTTTTATTTTATTGGTCACTTTCATGCTCCTGTGAAGATACTACAGCTGGCTCAAGAGAGAGGGGCCCCTTACAAAAGCGAACTTTAATCGGGCATTTAGATGATTATGTAATTGTTTTAATATTATTTTCACGATCTACAGGAAAAGTCTCAAAGATCGACATGTCGATCGCGATCGACGGGTTGGTGACCCCTGCTTTATTCTAATTTTTTGAGATACGGATTTTTGATTTCTATGAGCTTTAATCTGTAATCATCAGGATTAAAACAACAAAAGACCTGAAACATTTCACTTTGTCTAATGAATCTAGAAAGTTTCACTTTTTGACTTAAATCATGAAAATAAAATTTACTTTTTCATGATATTCAAATTTTTTGGATGCTCCTGAAGATGCACCAAACACTTTCTTCTTTAATTTAGAGAAGTCAGTTGTTTTGAAAAAACAAATGTTGTGTCTCCGCCTCCCTGATGGAAAAGTGACCACAGACCCAACAGAGATGAGGAAGCATAATGGATTACTAACTAGATCATCTTTGGATGAACTTGTAAATGTACTTAATTACCCTCCACCACTGGAAGTATTTAAATTGATGTGCAAAAATATCAGTCTGTTCAGTAGATGTTGAGATTTCTTTGAATTAAAAACAAAAGAAACAGAAACACAGACTGACCTCATGATGGCGCTCTGGAGTCAACAGCCAGCAGAGAGCTCTCTCTGTCTCTCACAGTATAGCTTTGTCCCTAACTCTTAACCATCACAACTAAATGACCCAAACCTTCATTGAACTTAAACTTTATTTAATCTTCACCCTAAAACACTATTTTAAAGGTCTGTCCCAAAGTGAGAAACAGACAAAATGTCCTCACTCCCAAGGTCTCAAACTCTAATTGGTCCTGACAATTATAATTACAGACACACAGAACGGGAGAAAGTCAATAATTATT
>NW_025742379.1:0-3028 GCF_021292245.1 Micropterus dolomieu | reverse complement strand
AAATTAAGTTTGTTTACAACTAATGTGCCACAGTAAACACATGTTGAAGGAAACGTAACACAGACTGGATTTAGTTTCTGGTAACACACTGTAAAAAAAGTAAAGTCACAAAAATTTTGATATTGAACGTAACAGTAAAATGTTCCCTGATTTGTTCTTCAATCTTGCAAAATACAACATCTGCTTTCAGTATTATTAAACTTGACTAAGACTCTGGCAGCAGCTGGTTAAGGTCAGAGAAAGATGGTGGTCTGGTTTATTACAGTAAAAGTGACTTACAAACACTAAACAGCACGAGGCGAGACAAAGGGCAGTTTGAAGAAAAGAGTCTGCTGCTGCTTTTTAAAGGCGTGAAGAGACTGAGGAATGTAAGTCTAAAGAAAGAGCCAATACTTCTACTGTTTTCAATCGAGCACGAAGAACAACCAGAGAGCTCTGGTCAGAAGACCTAAGTGATCTACAGAAAACAATAATAAATCAATAAACAAATGAATAAAATAATCTGATCTTTAAATTTTTTTTGCGCAGCTCCTCTTCAGTTTATCTTTGATTTAATTAATTTAAATGGTCGGGGGGGCAGACGCCATCACTATGGAGTTTTGGTAAAAGCTGAAATGGAAGCGCAGAGAAGTGTGTAACACTCTGTCTCCTTAAGGTGGCGTTCAAGTTGGAATTTACGACTGGAAACTGGGAAAATCCAACTTCATGTGTCAAATGCAGCATTATTACCTGCTGTTCTGACTCTGCCTGCCTGGATCAAGTAAAACTGAACTTGGTCTTTATATTTCCTGTCTCTGACTCGTAGGAACGGCTTCACCACTGCCAGTTTCCTCTGAAACATGACAGTTAGAATAAACTATATTTAGATTCACACTGAGCCTCAAGTTCACACTTTGTATTTGTGTCAATGACCCGTTTCACCACATGAAAGGAAGACGAAGAAGAAGAAGGTGCGAAGAGCTCTGGAGGTGTTAAACCTCTACAGAAATATAGGTGTTAAAATGACTGCATTTCAAACAATAACAGTTGATACAGAAATAACAGTAAAAACTAATACATGTTTAACTACAACACAGCACTAGCACATTAAAGTGCCTGACAGCAAGTTCATCAAGCTAAATGTCCCATATATTATCATAAAATAATTCAAATAATTAAACATTTATCAGTTCTCAGTGTAAATTACCTGTAATGATATGAGCTGTAACTACACTGTGGTCTCTTATTTGTTTGGTTTGTTGACGGTGGCGTAGAGGTCGCTGGGATCAGCTGAGGCTCCAGCAGAAGAAGAGGAAGCTTTCACGCTGCTGTAGATCACTGTGTTGTTGTCAGGTAGTCTCTGGTTACCAGGTAAATAAATCACAGAGAAATATTTCAGCTCTAAACTTACAGGTTATGTTAATCAGTGTGAACAAATGTTGGTCTGAATGTTCTCACCTCGAGCTCTGATGAGAAGAACAGTAATCACAGTAATTAGGAGGAGTTCAGCCACACGCATAACCAACATTATGTAGTCCAGAGCAGAACAATCTGCACGAGCTGTAGAACAGAAAAAAATCAATAAGAACTAAATGAAACACTTAAATCAAAAGTTAGATTCATATGTTTAGTATAGGGAGAGAAAGAGGCTGACAGGAAGACAGAGAGACTCCAGAGAAAGATGAGTTACTACCTTGTAGTTTTGTTGAAGTATCATTGGTTGTTGATTTTGTGTTTTCAGTTGTTGTTGTTGTTGTTTGTGCGTCACCTGCATGAATGAAATAACACAACCCAAGAAACTGTTCAGTTAGAAAATCCCTCATGTTTACCATCTGCTGTCACTAAATGAGAAAGAATGATGTCATCTTAAAAAGTCATCAGATAAACAAATGTTTTGGTGGTTTTAGTCATCTTGAACAGCTCAGCATATTCACCTGTTTTCTCACCTGAGGACTGAGGGCTGAAGGTGAACAGCTGCACTTTTCCAGAGTAACCATCTGTCACTTCACACTTCAAGTTAGACTTTGATTTGTTACTAAAATGAGAATCCAGGAAAGACACAGCGGCGTAGCAGTCACCCTGCCATGTCCACATTTCTTTGATATCTTTGTCCACATCTTTACCCTCATACAGCCACTTCACTGTGTGTCTACAGGACTGTTCATGTGTCGACACAGAGCACCACAATGTCACCTCATCAGCGTCCTTACGTTCAGTCACTGGTGAAGATGGAGATATTGTGAGAGAAAGACAACAAGAGTAAAGTTAACTTCATCACTGTGATCATAATTATTGTAATGTTTCAGTATATTGTTCTAACAAGACAGTTTGAGCTGAAAACATTATGATGGAAATACTCACTGGTAATAACAGACAGATAAAACAGAGAGTCTGGAGCTTGATGTTGTTTTGATATGAACTGCTGACAGTAATAACGACCAACATCCTCAACTGTGACCTTCTTTATAACCAGAGAACAGTTCTCTGTAACACTCAGTCTGTCTGATTTAGCTTTGGCGTTTTCACCAATCTGCCCAAGTTTAACCAGCTCTACTGTTGCTGTGTTTCCTGAACCAGCAAAGAGCCATATAGTATTTTCACAGTTTTGCTGACAGTCTATCACATTTTCACAAGGCAAAGTGACGTCATCTCCAACTCTGACAGTGAAGGAGGGGGGAAGTTTTTCAGCTGCTGCTGTTGAGAAAATGATGAAAAATAAAGTGAAATGAGAAAATGTCTGTTATGTTCATAGTTAGTGACGATTATTTCTTTATCCTTAGTTTCCAAGAGTTCACTAAACTCACCACATTAGAAACAACAGATTTGGTTTTCTTAGTTAAATCAAATGTAGCTAATAAAGAATCTTTAATAATATTGATCAAGTTATTTTTTACAATGTGCCTTCCATTTATATATGTGATATATGTATTCTTACCTGTAAACTGAAGCACCGCTGTAAGAAATAAAGAAATCCATTTGAACTCAACCATCATGATTCTCTGAGTCTCTCCTTCTTCTGTCTCTTGTTCTCGTGCTCAGAACTGTCTGA
>NW_025742378.1:0-2515 GCF_021292245.1 Micropterus dolomieu | reverse complement strand
AAAGGGGTGAGAGGGACTGGAGTGGAGGGAGAGGAGGACGTCGGGGAAGTACTGGCACGGGGAACCAAGGAGACAGGGGACCAGGGAGCCGGGGAACACAGGGGCCAAGGAAGCGAGGAGAGGCGGGGGAACAGGGAGGACGCCGAGAGGGTAGTCCGAAGAGGAGTGGGCCAGTGGATGAGCCCAGCCGAACGGAGGACGAGGGTGAGTGTACCTGGGAGGAAAATAGACAGAGGGACAAGGTTAGGGAAGACAACGACAAGGTACAGGGTAAACGTGAAAAAAACAAGAAACATGAAAGCCTGAACGTGGGGATGGCACCGGGTATGGAGCAACGACGATCAAGCCAGGATGGTGTGGAGAACCGGGGTTGAAATACAGGCTGGGATGAGGTTGATTACTGGCAGGTGTGGCAGGCTGACGAGGTGGATGATGGGTTGCAGGTGCAGGTAGTTGGCTGGGCTCAGGAGCAGAAGGAGAGAGAGCACACGGGGGAGAAAACACAGAGAGGCGGGCAGAGAACAGGAAACCAAGGAAAAAAGCAGAAGAACTGATAAAAAGTAGAAAAAACCAGGACACTCACCGTCAGCCGGGCTGCCACCACAACAGGGCCCCCTCCTCAATGGACGCCTCCCGGCGGCCGTCCTATAGGACAAGGGGTTGGGCAGACGAACACGGGGGGGAGGAAGATGTACTGGGGTCCGGCTGATGGGGGTCCAGGATCCAAAACCAAACTGGGCATTCAGGGAGGGCTTCAGGACAGGGAAAGGTTAAGGGAACGGGCAGGGCTGAACTGAAAACTCAGGGCTAGACAGGGTGCCAGAGGGAGGCGCTGGGGGACCAGGGAGTTCAGACGGGGTGCCAGAGGGCGGAACAGAGGGACCAGGGAGTTCAGACGGGGTGCCAGAGGGCGGAACAGAGGGACCAAGGGGTTCGGGCGGACGTCCCGAGGGCGGAGCAGAGGGACCAAGGGGTTCGGGCGGACGTCCCGAGGGCGGAGCAGAGGGACCAAGGGGTTCGGGCGGACGTCCCGTGGGAGGAACAGAGGGATCAAGGGGTTCAGGGGGGCTGACTGAGGACAGAGCAGGGGAGCCAGGGAGATCCGGCGGGCAGGCCGAGAGCGGACCAGGGGAGCCCGGAGGGTCCGGCGGGCGGCCCGAGGGCGGACCAGGGGAGCCAGAGGGCGGACCAGGGGAGCCAGGAGGGTCCGGCGGGCGGCCCGAGGGCGGACCAGGGGAGCCAGAGGGCGGACCAGGGGAACCAGGAGGGTCCGGCGGGCGGCCCGAGGGCGGACCAGGGGAGCCAGGAGGGTCCAGCGGGCGGCCCGAGGGCGGACCAGGGGAGCCAGAGGGCGGACCAGGGGAGCCAGGAGGGTCCGGCGGGCGGCCCGAGGGCAGAGCTGTGCCGCCCGAGGGCGGACAGGGGGAGCCAGGAAGTTCAGGGGGGCAGGTCGAATACAGAGCAGGAGAGCCAGGGAGATCCGGCGGGCAGGCCGAGGGCGGACCAGGGGAGCCCGGAGGGTCCGGCGGGCGGCCCGAGGGCGGACCAGGGGAGCCCAGAGGGTCCGGCGGGCGGCCCGAGGGCGGACCAGGGGAGCCAGAGGGCGGACCAGGGGAGCCAGGAGGGTCCGGCGGGCGGCCCGAGGGCTGGGCTAAGGGACGAGACGACCTCTCCAGAGGCCGGGGAGCCGGGCGTGGCGGCCGGGGAGCAAGGCGAGACAAGTCAGAGAGTTCGGGCGGGCGGCCTGAGGGACGGGCTAGGGGGCAAGACGACCTCTCCAGAGGCCGGGGAGCCGGGCGTGGCGACCTCTCCAGAGGCCGGGGAGCCGGGCAGGGAGCCGGGCGTGGCGACCTCTCCAGAGGCCGGGGAGCCGGGCGTGGCGACCTCTCCAGAGGCCGGGGAGCCAGGCGTGGCGGCCGGGGAGCCGGGCGTGGCGACCTCTCCAGAGGCCGGGGAGCAAGGCGAGACAAGCCAGAGAGTTCGGGCGGGCGGACCGAGGGACGGGCTAGGGGGCGAGACGACCTCTCCAGAGGCCGAGGAGCCGGGCGTGGTGACCTCTCCAGAGGCCGGGGAGCCGGGCGTGGCGGCCGGGGAGCCGGGCGTGGCAACCTCTCCAGAGGCCGGGGAGCCAGGCGTGGCGACCTCTCCAGAGGCCGGGGAGCCGGGCGTGGCGCCAACAGAACACGAGGAGCAGGGGTCGGCCGGACCACCGGCGGGGCTGAAGCCGGTCCGTCCGCCAACAGAACACGGGGAGCAGGGGTCGGCCGGACCACCGGCGGGGCTGAAGCCGGTCCGTCCGCCAACAGAACACGGGGAGCAGGGGTCGGCCGGACCACCGGCGGGGCTGAAGCCGGTCCGTCCGCCGACAGAACACGAGGAGCAGGGTTCGGCCGGACCACCGGCGGGGCTGAAGCCGGTCCGTCCGCCGACAGAACACGGGGAGCAGGGGTCGGCCGGACCACCGGCGGGGCTGAAGCCGGTCCGTCCGCCGACAGAACACGAGGAGCAGGGGTCG
>NW_025742377.1:0-6994 GCF_021292245.1 Micropterus dolomieu | reverse complement strand
CCTTATTATTCTAAATCATGCAACGAAGAAGAAGAAATGCATAATAAATCCTGGGACAAAATCTGTCCACAAATACTGTACAGTATGTAGTCTGATGAACAAGACTTGTGTTATAGCTGACTTGGGCAGTGAAATGTTTTTTTAATTCATGTGGTCATAGTTGTCCACAACTCAAATAAGAATATTATAAAGCTGCAAGCAGCGTTGGGCGGGCCCTCGCGTGACTCGGCCGAGTTGCATATTCTGGAGCTCTGCCGGTGCGGCTGTGAATTTGTTACGCGGTTATGATGCCGCATGAAGGTGTTATATGTCACTTCCTCTGTCCCCTATGTGCAGCTACATAGCACTTGCCGCTATGAATATAAATCGGTATTGACGTGTAGATGTCTGCGGGGTGGGACAGTTATCAAGCACGTAAAGTTTGTTTCAGATGTGAGCATGTACACTGAAACATAATGTACCCAAACAATAAAATAAATTCCTTTTATATTTCCCTGCCTTGTTGTTTATGTGTACATACAGAGGAAGAATGTGAGAACAGCACACATTTCATCTATACTGTGTGTTAGAGCATGGGAGAACAGTGGATACTTTTAATACAGCCCACACCCCTAATACTGTGTAACTATAACAAGTAGAGAACAGAAGAAAAAGATGTTCTTTCTTTACAACTGTCTGCATAGCTTATTCATATTGTGTAATGAATGAAAATAAATAGGCTGAACAAGACTTGTGTTATAGCTGACTTGGGCAGTGAAATGTTTAATTTTTTTAATTCATGTGGTCATAGTTGTCCACAACTCAAATCAGAATATAAGAAGAAATGTTTTATACCACCTCAAGAAGGCTTCCTATCAGAAAGGTAGGAAGGTATTTCAAATGTACAACTGCAGTACTTAAATCTAAGTAAAGTAATTTCCCTGACATTTTTGTGTTAATTTCCTTTTAATAGACGCATGTAACAGGTTTTATACTTCCTGTGAGTATAATCCAATCAATCTTATTTTCATACTGTATATCCGTTGTGTAATTTGATAAATTGTGTTGTACGTGGTGCTCGCATCGTGTACTACTGAGACTTCATTGCCCTCTTCAGAGAAGACTCTGACTGCAACATGCGTCTTTGTAAAGAGAGAAACGGACAGAAAAAGTCTCTAACTCTGCCTGTCAGCTCGCTCTGCTCCGTTAAAACTGAATTTACCATACAGAATTGAATACGAGTGCACTCCAGATTTAGCTGCAGCCAGCTGACCGTGTGCTTCTCCCTATACCGCAGTTCTGTGTCCATGCATGCAGCAAACTGAAAGCACTGTCTGTCGGAGCGTCTACGTGAAAAGAGAAGGAAGACATGGCTGGTAGTATTGTCTTCAGAGTTGTTAAACACCTCAGCGCACTGAAGGAATTGTGTATTTAATTGGATGCTTATTTATTTATTTATTGAGCATTTATTTATTTCTGACTGTGTCAGGATCGGTCCTCCATAGCGGGGTGGGAGAGTTATCAAGCACCTAAAGTTTGTTTCAGGTGAGCATGTACACTGAAGTTACAACAACTTCCTGTGTCATGGCGAAGAGTTGATGTTTGACGCCACGCCACGGACACGCACATTGACGAAAACTCGCAAATAGCACAACTTTTCATCTTCAATGCTTTTAGAAGGTACAGCAGAAATTTGACGTCGATCCGACTAAATCCCTAGGAGGAGTTCGTTAAAGTACGAAGTGTGTAAATCATCCAAAAATAAATTCAAAATGGCCGACTTCCTGTTGACTTTAGGCTATGGGTTCTTGAGGCTTTTTTGTGCGTCTTGATATGATACATGTCCCCAGAAAATTTCGTACATGTAGGTTGAACGTGAACGAGGGGATAATCTTTTCCAATTTTCTAGGTGGCACTAGCGAGTCATATTGCCACGCCCATGCGCGAAACCCATAAAATACGAAATTTTTCACCAGTTCTGACATGTGTGCAAAGTTTGGTGAGTTTTCGAGTATGCTCAGGTCCCCAAAATGGAGCTTACTTTGCAGAAAAAAGAAAAAAAATATATATAATCTTTCCAAATTCAATAGGGACCTCGCACGGTCGTGCTCGGGCCCTAAAAATATAATCTTTACAAATTCAATAGGGACCTCGCACAGTCATGCTCGGGCCCTAAATAGCAAATAGCTCTGGAGCACCCCCTAAAGGGCATTTCCCTCTTCTTCCAGAGGTAGCCTAGAGAGGTAGAAAGAGAAGTGGAAAGATGTAGAAACAGGGAAGAAGAAAAGACACAGTAACACAGTGTGAGAGAATAGGTGCCCTGCAAAAAAAAGTGTTAAAAGGCACATAACAGGAGTAATGCCAGGAATAACTTGAAAGATTAAACAACCCTCTGTGAAATCAATGATGAAACAATTTATATGGTTACAGTTAATGGCTAGCGATGTCTATTTTGCTGCAGGTGAAATGTGAAAATATATTTGTTTATACAGTATGTGTCTTACTGAGTATATCTGCATGTATTCAAAAGTCTGTATGTGTATGCTGATAAAGGCAGGTGTGTGTGTGTGTGTGTGTGTGTGTGTGTGTGTGTCATACAGTGTGACAAAGTGGGTTTGCTCACTTGTCCCTTACAGGCCATTACCTAAGTGTTTAGTTTTTTTGTAATTTCTGCAAAGACAGCTAAAGCTAATTTTCTGTTCTTAACTGATGAAGCATTTGTTCAAACAGTTAACTGTAAGCATTGAATTACGTACAAGCAAATTTTGATATGGATATTGTGTTGACGTTGTGGCCAGAGAGAGGATTGTGGTGGCAGAAAATTAATCTAAGTCTTATATCTACTCTCTCTAGCTAGTCTGTACTTGGGTCCATAGCAATCTTTGGGTCCACTGAAACTCCAAAAACCCTGGGACACTACAGAGAAACCAGGACCCAGGAACCCAGCAACCCAGCAGATGGCAAATCAAATACTGCCATCTGCTGGTTCCCTAGTAAATCACATTAAGCCTGTGGCAAAGAACCTTGGTGTTTGGTTTGATAGTAAATTTAAATTTCGAGCAGCACACCACAAAACTTGTTTATTCATGTTTTTATCAACTTAGAAATATAGCAAATATTCGATCTTTGTTAACTTTTAAGGACATCGAGACCATTTTACACGCCTTCATCTCATCACGCCTGGATTATTGCAACAGCCTTTTCACCTGTTTAACCCAAAAATCTATTGATCAACTCCAGACTGTCCAGAACTCAGCTGCCAGGCTTTTAACCAGAACAAAGAAATATGACCACATTACTCCTATTTTAGCTTCATTACACTGGCTCCCAGTATGTTTTAGAATTGACTTTAAAATTCTATTGATCACTTTTAAAGCTCTACATGGCCTTTCGCCTTGTTATATTTCTGACCTTTTAGTCCCATACACACCAGCACGTACCTTGAGATCCTCGGGAAGAGGTCTGTTGTCTGTTCCAGAGTCTCGACTGAAAACTAAAGGGGACAGAGCGTTTGCTGTCAGGGCCCCGAGACTCTGGAACAGCCTGCCCGAGGAAATCAGGTCAGCTGAGTCAGTGAACTCTCCCTTCTTAAAACATACTTTTAGAGGAGAGCCTTTCCCGATCTTATTTGACTTTATTTTATCCCTTTTATTTTATTTTACAAATTTTATATTTATCTTAAACGTGTATTTTAGTCTTTTCAATGTTTTCTTGCTTTTATCTTGTATTGATTTTGTATTATTGTCTTTTGGGTATTATTGTCTTTACACTTGTTAAAGCACTTTGTAACTTGTTTTTGAAAAATGCTCTACAAATAAAGATTATTATTATTATTATTATTATTATTATTATTATTATTATTATTAATCCTTGATATATTCTTCAGGTAATAGTAGGCTGACTTTGTAATTGTCTTAATATGGCTCCTCAAATTCAGGTCTGAGTCCATGACTACACCAAGATTTCTGGCTTGATTTGTGGTTCTTAACATTACGGATTGAAGCTGAGCACTGACTTTCAATCGTTCCTCCCTGGCTCCAAAAACAATAACTTCAGTTTTATCCTTGTTTAACTGAAGAAAATTCTGGCACATCCAATCGTTGACCTGCTCAATACAGTTCCTCAGCACTTGTATGGGGTCATATCATAGTCCCCTGGTGATATGGTTATGTAAACCTGTGTGTCATCTGCATAATTATGGTAGCATATTTTGTTGTTTTTCCATAATCTGAGCCAGTGGAAGCATGTAAATGTTAAACAAAAGAGGCCCCAGAATGGAGCCACATGTCATTTTTTTTAGTTCAGATGTGCGATTACCTATAGACACAAAGTAGTCCCTGTCCTTTAAGTAGGATTCAAACCAGTTTAGTACTGTGCCAGAAAGTCCAACCCAGTTTTCAAGTCTGTCTAGTAATATGTTGTGGTCAACCGTGTCGAATGCAGCACTGAGATCCAATAATACTAAGACAGAAATTCTGCCACTGTCAGTGTTTAAATGGATTTCATTGAAGACCTTAACAAGAGCCATCTCAGTACTGTGGTGTGGTCGAAATCCTGGATTGGAAGACACGAAAACAGTTATTTACTGCCAAGAAAGCACTAAGCTGTTGAAAAACAGCTTTTTCAATGATTTTACTTAAAAATGGGATTTGATATGGGCCTATAATTGCTCATTAGTGACCTGTCTAGATTGCTGTTTTTTAAGAGTGGCTTAATGACTGCAGTTTTCAGGGCCTGTGGGAAAAAACCTGAGAGGAGAGACATGTTGATAATTTGTAGTAGATCTGAGGCCATGCATATAGAAACATTTTTGAAAAAACCTGTTGGCAGAATATCAAGGCAGCATGAGGAGGATTTCAGATGTTGAATTATGTCCTCCAGGTTTTTATGGTTAATAGAATCAAATTGTCTCATGCTATATAAATTGTATTTAAGTGAACACAGGGACTGTTACTGACATGGAGGCACTGATTGCTTGTCTAATTGTTTGAATTTTGTCTGTGAAGAAGGAAGCAAATTCATTGCAGGCCCTGGTGGATAGAAGTTCAGAGGCTACAGACACAGGAGGGTTGGTTAGCTTGTCGACAGTAGTAAACAGGACACGTGCATTATTAGTTTTTTTGGTGATGATGTCACAGAAGAAGGACCGCCTTGCATTTCTCAGTTCTAAATTATAAATGCGAAGTCTCTGTTAATAGATGTCATAATGAACCTGGAGATTTGTTTTTCACCACCTGTGTTCAGCTTTTCGAGACTCTCTTTTTGAGTTCTAACCTGCGTGGCATTTCTCCATGGAGATCTTCTCTTACCAGAGACCACCTTCACCTTGGCTGGCGCAACAGCAATCAATAACATTTGTAATTTTAGAATTTAAATTATCTACAAGCTCATTGACCGAGACCCGTGAGAGGGCAGGTGTCGAAGAGAAGGCCTGAATAAATTTTTCA
Source organism: Micropterus dolomieu (assembly GCF_021292245.1). Classification (NCBI taxonomy): domain Eukaryota; kingdom Metazoa; phylum Chordata; class Actinopteri; order Centrarchiformes; family Centrarchidae; genus Micropterus; species Micropterus dolomieu. The sequence goes on along the minus strand of NW_025742377.1, from coordinate 1,568 downwards.
CTGGTGATTTCAGTGATATGCCGTTTTGTGATTACCTCTGTTTGTACATTCGTGTGCATGCAGATAGCACTCTCAAAGAAAACACAGGAATGATCAGAGAGAGCAACATCAGTCACCACAACCTTGGAAATGTCCAAAGTGTGCCCGTTATTGTGTGTGGGCTTTACCAACTGACTTCAATCTTTACCAACTAACTTCAATAATTTCTTCATCTAAACCATCAACCTGCCTCTTAGACCCCATCCCGACTAGGTTACTTAAAGATGTTTTACCCTTAGTCAGCACTTCTATACTAGATATGATCAATATATCTCTATCCACAGGCTATGTACCACAGTACTTTAAAGTAGCTGTAATTAAACCTCTTCTGAAAACGCCCAAACTTGATCCGGATATTTTAGCCAACTATAGACCTATATCTAACCTTCCATTTCTCTCTAAGGTTCTGGAGAAAGCAGTTGCTAAACAGCTGTGTGACTTTCTACAGAGCAATAGTTTATTTGAGGATTTTCAGGATTTAGAGCTCATCATAGCACAGAGACAGCAGTGGTGAAAATTACCAACGACCTCCTTATTGCATCAGACAAAGGACTTGTCTCTGTACTGGTTTTATTAGATCTTAGTGCTGCATTTGATACCATCAGATCCTATTACAGAGACTGGAACATTTCATTGCCATTAAAGGAACCGCTCTAAGCTGGTTTAAGTCCTATTTATCAGATCGATTTCAGTTTGTACATGTTAACTATGAGTCCTCCATGCATGCCAAAGTTAGTCATGGAGTTCCACAAGGATCTGTCCTCGGACCAATCCTCTTCACTTTATATATGCTTCCTTTAGGCAATATTATCAGGAAATATTCCTTCATTGTTATGCATGTGTTACTTTTAGGCTGGATTACTGCAATTCCTTATTATCAGGCTGCTCGATAAAGTCCATTAAGACTCTTCAGCTGATCCAGAATGCTGCAGCACGTGTTCTGACAGGAACCAGGAAAAGAGATCATGTTTCTCCTGTCTTAGCTTCTCTGCACTGGCTTCCAGTAAAATCCAGAATAGAATTTAAAATCATTCTTCTTACCTACAAAGCGCTTAATGGTCAGGCACCATCTTATCTTAAAGAGCTCATAGTACCTTACTATCCCACCAGAGCACTGCGCTCCCAGAATGCAGGGTTACTTGTGGTTCCTAGAGTCTCCAAAAGTAGACTAGGAGCCAGAGCGTTCAGCTATCAAGCTCCTCTCCTGTGGAACCAGGTTCCAGTTTGGGTTCAGGAGGCAGACACCATCTCCACATTTAAGAGTAGGCTTAAGACTTTCCTCTTTGATAAAGCTTATAGTTAGGGCTGGCTCAGGTGAGTCCTGAACCAACCCTTAGTTATGCTGCTATAGGCCTAGACTGCCGGGGGATTTCCCATGATGCACTGAGCTCCTCTCTCCTCTACTTTCTCTCCCTCTGTATGCAACCTTATCCCATTATTGCATGTTACTAACACAACTTCTCCCCTTTCTGGTAGTCTTGTGCTTTCTCGTCTCTCTCCTCTCTCCTCCTATCACTTCCTGCAGGTTT
>NW_025742376.1:5234-8448 GCF_021292245.1 Micropterus dolomieu | reverse complement strand
AGAGACACAGGTAGAGAGACAGAGACACAGGTAGAGAGAGAGAGAGTCACAGGTAGAGAGAGACACAGACACAGGTAGAGAGAGAGAGAGTCACAGGTTGAGAGAGACACAAACACAGGTAGAGAGAGAGAGAGTCACAGGTAGAGAGAGACAGACACAGGTAGAGAGAGAGAGAGTCACAGGTAGAGAGAGACACAGGTAGAGAGACAGAGACACAGGTAGAGAGACAGAGACACACAGAGAGAGAGACACAGGTAGAGAGAGACACAGAGAGAGAGAGACACAGGTAGAGAGAGACAGAGAGAGAGAGAGTTAGAGTTAGAGAGAGAGTTAGAGAGAGAGTTAGAGAGAGAGAGAGAGAGAGAGAGGAGAGAGAGTTAGAGAGAGAGAGAGAGGGAGAGACAGGTAGAGAGAGGTAGAGAGAGGTAGAGAGAGAGAGACACAGGTAGAGAGAGGTTCAGCTCTCTGTTAAAGAGGTGGTATTCTGCTTCTCCTTTGAGTTTATATCTTTTTTGTGCTGTAACAGGTTTGTAAAGTGAAAAAGTTCCCATCTCTCACAGAAAACTCTGCTCTGAACTGAAAACAGCTCGTTTGTAGTCCAGCCTTTACTTCCGCTTTCTTGTGATGTCACAAGAAAATACGTGTCATAACGCTCGCTGAGCGGCGACTCCGACACGCCCTCAGAAACGGCGAGCTGCAGCACACAGCTCTCCTCTCCCTTCCAAACACTAGCTACCCTCCAGGCAGTCAGTGGACATAAAGTTGTTCCTGTGATGTAGAGACAGAGCTCAGTTAAAACTTTATGGATACAGATTAATAACTCGCCGCTCTGAAACTCTCGCTCCAGTCCGGCTGAACCCGAGCTGTTTACCGGCTTCTCGCTGACCCGCCCTTCTCTGCTTCTGATTGGCTAGTAGTCCTTAACTAGGAACTGAGCATGTGCAACTCCCAACAAAGATCATGTAGAGACAAGATGTATCACTCCATAGCTAAAACGAAGCCTTCAACACAGAAAAGAGGAGCTGCAGCAATGTGCAGTAGGACAAAAATATAACCATGTAAACCTGCTCTGGTACAACCTCTAAATAAGATGAGGAACCTGAACATGAGCAGAATACCACCTCTTTAAAGAGTAAAAAGTTTCCCTTTGCACAGACCTCTGCGCCAAACTTCATTATAAATTTCACTATTTTTTGTTCATTTTATTGCAGCAGAGCATCAAGAACTGGTGGGAAAGAGTTAAGAGATGGATTTGAACAAACAGGATACTTTATTCTATTCGGATTAAAGTACATTAAACAGAAAACACCACTTTTATCAGGAAAATACCTTTTACAGTTGTCTTGTGAAGACTCAGTGATCAGGTCACAGTTATCTAATGGAGGTTAAAATGAAGGGCAACTTCTAAAGTTGGTCTCACTCAATGTTCAACCTTCCTCGACAGTAAGAGACACGACAAATGGCTGCAGCCCAGATTATAAAAGATAAGAGAAGATTTCTGAGTGAAGATCTGAGTGAGCCCGCTGCCTTACACCACACAGACTGAACTACATGCATGTTTCAGATATCTCTGATTTAACTGGTAGAACTGGTTTTATACTGGCTTGCAGACAGTTAATCTCTGGCAGTTTATAAATCTAATGCTTTGTGGTTATAAAGTCGGATCATTTCTGCCGAATTGAAGGGGGGACCCTGCAGATCCAGATCCCGTCTCCAGTCTTGTTCTGCAGTGTGACCCTGCTCGGCTGTAAACTCGGGAATATTAAATTGTCGTATTTCTGAACGGAGTTCTGACTCACCGGAGCCCCTGGCTTTGTCCCACACCACTATCTGAACCTTGTTCTGCATTTCTCTCCTCAGCAGACATGCGCACAGGCTGCCTGTCAGGCCCGCTCCGACTATCAGAACCCGGGACATGTTTAGCTCGGAACCGCAGCCGGACCAACTCTAGCACGGACACATAAACCGGGTTTAAACCGCTCCAGTCCGCAGCAGCAGAAGAACAACAGCTGATGGACCAACAAAAACTATCCCGGGGTTAGAACAGCAGCCGGAAACAGCAGGGGACATCCGGTCGGGAGTTTCAAAATAAATATCTTATTGCGTCCAAATACTCCGAGAAAGAAAACATTGTAAAGTTCTCATCTTGTTAAGTACATCAGGTAGGTACTTTACTTGAGTATTTGATGGTACTTTTGATCACAGAAATCAATACTTTGATTGTAAAAAGCAGCTGATCGGTTCTGTTAAAGAGTTAATCACGTGTCCAGGATAAGATGGATCACGTGATGGATCCCTTCTATGTGGTATTGACCCCCCCCCCCCCCCCCCCCCCCCCCCCCCCCCCCCATAATACTCAGGTTTAATCATTAAAATCACACATTGGATGTTGAATATAAACATAAAGAGTACAATATGGAGGTACTTGTACTTGAGTATTTCCAGATGCTACTAACTACTTCTACTCCACTACATTTATTTAAAGGTATAGTAGATTTTTACATAAACAATACACCTGCTGCAGTACTTTAAACTAATATAGAGTACACAGAGTATCTGAAACTGGCTCCTTATTGACAAACTGCAACATTAAAATATCCTTTAATATTCTAAAATACTACAACACTTTGAAAGGCCTGCTGCATACTGAGTACATTTACCATGAATACTTTAAGTACATTTGGCTGAAAATACTTCTGGAGTATTTTTTGACTGTGGTATTTATACTTCTGAGTACTGTAGTTTTTTGTTTAATTTCAGGATTATTTCCGGTTTTTATTCTTTGCAGCGACAGACAGTGCTTTTATTCTGAAGGCGGGCCCTTCTCACCTGAGTTGACTGATTGAAACTTGACTCCTCTGATCGATGATCACTGATCCAGCAGAGGTCGGTATTTTATTAACATTCGTTTTATTTTGTTTTCTGTATTTTTTATTTTTTAAAAACCAAATCAGCTGATCGCTTCCGGCCTCTGTTGATTCGATCAGAGAAGAAGAAACGATCAGAAACCTTTGCGATCAATCAGCGGCAAACACACAGTTAATCAGCCGCATCATGTGTTTGACCAATCACAGAAGGGTACTCCCTCTGACGTCACGGCCTCCGCCGCCCGTTCCGTGCAGAAAACAGAAGTTCGGATCGTGGGACCGTCGAGCTGCGGACAGACAGGTGAGTGTTGGACAGCCGCGTCGTTACCTCCGTGTTACCTGCTCAC
>NW_025742376.1:0-5214 GCF_021292245.1 Micropterus dolomieu | reverse complement strand
CCCCCCCCCCCCCCCCCCCATAATACTCAGGTTTAATCATTAAAATCACACATTGGATGTTGAATATAAACATAAAGAGTACAATATGGAGGTACTTGTACTTGAGTATTTCCAGATGCTACTAACTACTTCTACTCCACTACATTTATTTAAAGGTATAGTAGATTTTTACATAAACAATACACCTGCTGCAGTACTTTAAACTAATATAGAGTACACAGAGTATCTGAAACTGGCTCCTTATTGACAAACTGCAACATTAAAATATCCTTTAATATTCTAAAATACTACAACACTTTGAAAGGCCTGCTGCATACTGAGTACATTTACCATGAATACTCTTCTTTGCAGCGACAGACAGTGCTTTTATTCTGAAGGCGGGCCCTTCTCACCTGAGTTGACTGATTGAAACTTGACTCCTCTGATCGATGATCACTGATCCAGCAGAGGTCGGTATTTTATTAACATTCGTTTTATTTTGTTTTCTGTATTTTTTATTTTTTAAAAACCAAATCAGCTGATCGCTTCCGGCCTCTGTTGATTCGATCAGAGAAGAAGAAACGATCAGAAACCTTTGCGATCAATCAGCGGCAAACAAACAGTTAATCAGCCGCATCATGTGTTTGACCAATCACAGAAGGGTACTCCCTCTGACGTCACGGCCTCCGCCGCCCGTTCAGTGCAGAAAACAGAAGTTCGGATCGTGGGACCGTCGAGCTGCGGACAGACAGGTGAGTGTTGGACAGCCGCGTCGTTACCTCCGTGTTACCTGCTCACGCGGACCCGAGCCGTTTAAAGACCGGAAACACGAAGTTTGTGGTGTTTTAAACCCGACCAGAGAAAAGAGGCTGTAAAGGTACGGAACGTCAGGGAGGTCATTAAGAGTTAAACATGTAGAATCAGCTTACCTGGAGACACTGGAGACATCAAGTCCTCGTGACTGTTTGAAAGCATTTGTTAAAACTGAAGAAATGTTACCTAACAAAGGAAAAACGCTTTGAGAAGGTTTATTTGCACAATAAGGAAACATGCAGGTCAACTACAGAAGAGACGAGAAACAATCTGCTGCTTATAAAATATTTCCACCTTAAATTAGAGCAGAAAATGTCTCCAGAATGCAGCAAGACACCGTGTCCTCTGACAGTAAACGCATCATGTCCTCAGAGGGACACGTGTCCAATAACAGTAAACGTGTCATGTCCTCAGAGGGACACGTGTCCTCTGACAGTAAACGCGTCATGTCATCAGAGGGACACGTGTCCTCTGACAGTAAACGCGTCATGTCCTCAGAGGGACACGTGTCCAATGACAGTAAACGCGTCATGTCCTCAGAGGGACACGTGTCCAATAACAGTAAACGTGTCATGTCCTCAGAGGGACACGTGTCCAATAACAGTAAACGTGTCATGTCCTCAGAGGGACACGTGTCCAATAACAGTAAACGCATCATGTCCTCAGAGGGACACGTGTCCAATAACAGTAAACGCATCATGTCATCAGAGGGACACGTGTCCAATGACAGTAAACGCGTCATGTCCTCAGAGGGACACGTGTCCAATAACAGTAAACGCATCATGTCCTCAGAGGGACACGTGTCCAATAACAGTAAACGTGTCATGTCCTCAGAGGGACACGTGTCCTCTGACAGTAAACGCCTCATGTCCTCAGAGGGACATGTGTCCAATAACAGTAAACGCATCATGTCCTCAGAGGGACACGTGTCCTCTGACAGTAAACGCCTCATGTCCTCAGAGGGACACGTGTCCAATGACAGTAAACGCGTCATGTCCTCAGAGGGACACGTGTCCTCTGACAGTAAACGCCTCATGTCCTAAGAGGGACATGTGTCCAATGACAGTAAACGCATCATGTCATCAGAGGGACACGTGTCCTCTGACAGTAAACGCGTCATGTCATCAGAGGGACACGTGTCCTCTGACAGTAAACGTGTCATGTCCTCAGAGGGACACGTGTCCAATGACAGTAAACGTGTCATGTCCTCAGAGGGACACGTGTCCTCTGACAGTAAACGCGTCATGTCCTCAGAGGGACACGTGTCCTCTGACCGTCCTGTCAGTGAAGGCATCATGTCCTCAGTGTCCTCGTGATGCAGAAACAGAAGCAGCATTATCAGTCAGACGTCCCACATGACCTTCATCACTTCGTCACGGCGTCAAACAACTTCAAAGAATTATTCGGTGAACAAACACGATCAGCTGATCAAAGTCCGTCAGACACCAGGCTGAGCTGGAAATCAGGACGTCGTCATGTGACTTTGGACCCTGAGCGACTTCCTCTCTGCTTTCACCTCCGAAACAAACTGACTGTTAACCCTGATGATGTCACTCAGTGACATCATTCAGACCAACGCCTGACTGTGTGTGTGTGTGTGTGTGTGTGTGTGTGTGTGTGACAGACGATGTTGTGTGTTTTGGTGTGTGTGTTGATGCTCTCCGGTCTCGTCCACGCCGGACCGGCTGACAGCAGGTCGTCTGTTCGGAGACTCACTGACGTCCACCGACGCTCCGGAAAACACAAGCTGAAGCTGGACCCTGAAGTGCACATGAACATCGTGAGTACACAGAGTACTACACAGAGTACTACACGCAGTACTACACAGAATACGACACACAGTACTACACAGAATACTACACACAGTACTACACAGAGTACTACAGATAGTACTACACGCAGTACTACACACAGTACCACACAGAGTAGTACACACAGTACTACAGATTAGGACTCAGGACCCGGGTTAAAGATATGAGCGGCTCCCTCAGGTGTTCATTAGCCCCGCCCCCCTGCTGTCTGTGGACAGGTAAACCTTTTCAAATTAAAAGCTGAGCTCTGCTGCTGAGGAGGAACAACGTGTCTGTGTGTCTTTAGCCCACAGTTCTGCCTCACAGGCACAAGTTCCCATCAGGCCAGAGTTCACTGAGCTCAGTCTTTTTTATTAAACTTCATTCACAGTTTTCAGTGTCAAACGACAAAACAGGAACATCTCGACGTAGATAGACGACATCTCCTTGTGCTGGATTAACACGTGAGTTTAGAGAACCCCGAGGCGGACCGGGACCGGGACCTGGACCAGGAGCCTGTGTGTGTGATTCAGAACTTTATCGAACACGTTCAGAACGATTGTTCAGACGCTTTAAATGTTTCATCAGAAATCATGTTCCAGCTGCAACCCGGAGGTTCTCCTGGTAACGCGGGTGTTTGTGTGTTCAGACGGAGATCATCAGGCGGTGGGGGTACCCTGCAGAGGAACACGAGGTTCTGACGGAGGACGGGTACATCCTGTCCGTCAACAGGATCCCACAGGGACTCAAACGCACCTCAGGTCAGAACCACACTCTGCTGTCTCTGTGAGGACCAGAGCTGCAGAGTCCAGCACACACAAGAAGTACTCAAGTCAAAGTACAAAAGTATTACCGTCGCAATATATTAAGTAAAAGTACTCAGTATGCAGAATAATTGGATTGTACTTCCTGCTGCAGCTGGTGGAGGTGGGATCAATAAAGTTTCACCTGAACCTGTAATAGTATTTGTCCGTGTGTATTAATACTCTATATAATATAAAGTAATCCCAAAGTAAAGTGCCGATGAGTTCAGTGACATCTTGGAGTTTGCAGTTTGTTTTGAAGTGATGCTGAAGCTCAGAACAGGAAGTGAAAGTGGTGACCTCAGTTCTGTCTGCAGGTTCCTGTTTCGGCAGCTGAACTTTACTCTGAAATGATTTCTGCTCGCTTCATTCTGTCCTCAGTCAGAAGAGACGCGTCGCTGCTGTCAAACCAGGAGAGAGTCCGGGCGCCAGGCGTCTTCACAGTTATCACGTTTCTCCTGATAACAATCAGCTGTTGTTCCTGTTAAGATATTTATTTTGTTGAGAAGAAAAAAACAGATTTTATTTAAGATTTGTTGAAACAGATTTGATCAGTTCAGATCTGTGAAGTTTGGATCAAGAGTGAAAAGTTTAAACCACGTTAACTTTCACTCAGAAGCAGAAACCAGCCTTTAAACTGAAAGAGACGCAGATGTGACCTTTAAATAACTCTACGTTGAAGTAGTACTACCTCAGTGTACAAATACTCTCCTGCACACAGAAAACTAAACTCTGGCCCCTGAAAGTCCAGAAGTGTTTTACTTAGCGAGAATCTGTTCGCAGGTCCGAGGCCCGCGGTGCTGCTCCAACACGGCCTGCTGGCCGCCGGCAGCAACTGGATCACCAACCCGCCCAACTCCAGCCTGGGGTACGTGCTGGCCGACGCCGGGTACGACGTGTGGATGGGGAACAGCCGAGGGAACACCTGGTCCAGGAAACACCAGACACTGCGACCGGACCAGGAGGACTTCTGGAGGTTCAGGTACAAACACCTGTCTGACGCCACCTGTCTGACGCCACCTGTCTGACGCCACCTGTCTGACGTGACGTCACCTGTCTGACGTCACCTGTCTGACGTGACGCCACCTGTCTGACGCCACCTGTCTGACGTGACGCCACCTGTCTGACGCCACCTGTCTGACGTGACGCCACCTGTCTGACGCCACCTGTGTGACGCCGTCTGACGCCACCTGTCTGACGCCACCTGTCTGACGTGACGCCACCTGTCTGACGTGACGCCACCTGTCTGACGTGACGCCACCTGTCTGACGTGACGTCACCTGTCTGACGTGACGCCACCTGTCTGACGTGACGTCACCTGTCTGACGCCACCTGTCTGACGTGACGCCACCTGTCTGACGTGACGTCACCTGTCTGAACCTGTCTGACGTGACGCCACCTGTCTGACGTGACGTCACCTGTCTGACGCCACCTGTCTGACGTGACGTCACCTGTCTGACGCCACCTGTCTGACGTGACGCCACCTGTCTGACGCCACCTGTCTGACGTGACGCCACCTGTCTGACGCCACCTGTCTGACGTGACGCCACCTGTCTGACGTGACGCCACCTGTCTGACGTGACGCCGTCTGACGTGACGCCACCTGTCTGACGTGACGCCACCTGTCTGACGTGACGTCACCTGTCTGACGCCACCTGTCTGACGTGACGCCACCTGTCTGACGTGACGTCACCTGTCTGACGTGACGCCACGTCTGAACCTGTCTGACGTGACGTCACCTGTCTGACGTGACGCCACGTCTGAACCTGTCTGACGTGACGTCACCTGTCTGACGTGACGCCACCTGTCTGAACCTGTCTGACGTGACG
>NW_025742375.1:0-3753 GCF_021292245.1 Micropterus dolomieu | reverse complement strand
CTTTCTCTCTCTCTCACCCCAACCGGTCGAGGCAGATGGCCGCCCACCCTGAGCCATGGTTCTGCTCGAGGTTTCTGCCTCTTAAAAGGAAGTTTTTCCTTGCCTCTGTCGCCTAGTGCTGCTCTTGGTGGGAACTGTTGGGCTTCTGTAAATATCATCAACAGAGTACGGTCTAGACCTGCTCTTTTATGAAAAGCGCTGTGAGATAACTGTTGTTGTGATTTGGCGCTATATAAATAAAATTGAATTGAATTGAATTAATACATTAAGATCATAAAAAAACAAATGGACATCTCTTAAATTTTTCACTCGTGTTTGAGACAATGTGGTTTTAACCAGTCCTGATTGTTTTCCTTTAAAGTCTGGTTAATGAATGAACGGCAGTCTTTCAGATCATCGGATCATTAAAATAATGAACCTGGAGTGAGATTTAAGATTCATTGTCTGAATAAAAACATTTCATTGTCATTAGTGTTTTTCTAAAGCTCATCAGTTAATCTTTAAATTAAACACAAAATTAGAACTTAGAAAAAGAAAATACATAAAAGTTTTAACCAGGAAGTAACGCAGTTCATTTGTTACTGTAACAGAGTAGTTCTGTGTACTTCATACTCTAAATGCAGACATTTCACATTAGAGTACTTTTACTTTTGATACTTAGTAGTACTGTTACAAGGATTTGAGTGCAGGACTTTTACAGGGAGGTGTGGTCTCTCTGCTGATTGGCTGGTTTCTTCAGCGCTTCTTCATGTTCCCTCCTGAGGTGTTCACCAGAGTGGGACCGACAGCTGCTGCTTCTCTCCTCAGGTGTCTGTCTCCCTCTGCTGGGCGCTGTCATCACCTGCAGCTTTGCACCTCAGGTCCAGTAGGTCTCCAGAGGTTTTATGACCCGTTAGAAAGACGTTCTGGGGGGTAGTTCTAGTGTCCTCCGTCCAGCATGGGAAACCCTGACAGACCGATCATAACAACACACACATTTTATTTTGTCTTTAACTGTAAACATCATCTTTGTGTCCTCATTAACATGAAGTAAGTCTCTAAAGAGAGAGGACGCAGAATTTCACTTCTGAGTCTGAGGAGGACGAGTTCACCCCCTGCAGTATCTGCACCTCCCTGTTACAGGTCCTGTAACATCCCTGGGGCTACTGCAGACCGGGTCCTGTAACATCCCCGGGGCTAAACCGCAGACCAGGTCCTCTAACATCCCCGGAGCTACTGCAGACAGAGTCCTGTAACATCCCCGGGGCTACTGCAGACCAGGTCCTGTAACATCCCCGGGGCTAAACTGCAGACCAGGTCCTGTAACATCCCCGAAGCTACTGCAGACCAGGTCCTGTAACATCCCCGGGGCTACTGCAGACAGGGTCCTGTAACATCCCTGGGGCTAATCGGGGGGGTCGACCGCTTCTGGTGAAGCGGCCGCTCGCAGCCTCCGGTGGGAGGCTTCGCTCAGGCTTCGAGAAACATCGTGCTTGCCGGAGGACCGCCGCGTGAGCGGGGAGGTGTCCCGGGGGACAGGCGACCCCACGGCGGGCTCCGTGGGAGGACAACTGGGGCAGACGGGGCGTCTCGGTCTCGCTACCAATCGGTCGGCCCGGGAGGAACGCAGGGAGGGGGCCCTGCGCAGAGCCCTCCCGGCCATGGAGGCGAACCCGCGGGCCGGAGGAACCGTCCGCCCGAACACCAGCGCTGGGCTGGCCGGCGGGGGCCCTCCGATGGCGGGTCACGGATGCCAGTCGGTCGCCGTGCGTGCTCTCTGACACATAACATCCCCGGGGCTACTGCAGACCAGGTCCTGTAACATCCCCGGGGCTAAACCACAGACCAAGTCCTGTAACATCCCCGGGGCTAAACCGCAGACCAGGTCCTGTAACATCCCCGGGGCTACTGCAGACAGGGTCCTGTAACATCCCTGGGGCTACTGTAGACCAGGTCCTGTAACATCCCCGGGGCTAAACCGCAGACCAGGTCCTGTAACATCCCCGGGGCTACTGCAGACCGGGTCCTGTAACATCCCCGGGGCTAAACCGCAGACCAGGTCCTGTAACATCCCCGGGGCTACTGCAGACCGGGTCCTGTAACATCCCCGGGGCTAAACCGCAGACCAGGTCCTGTAACATCCCCGGGGCTACTGCAGACCGGGTCCTGTAACATCCCCGGGGCTGCTCACCCTCCGGACTCCGGCAGTCGGTCTCCTCGGGCCCCAGATGCTCACTCTCTGGTGTAAAACGGGCAAATCCTTCTCAGACAACAATCGATTTGTCAGTTTGAACGTTTGATGAGTGTCTTTGTGCTGGTTCCAGCTCAGTCTGGGCTTTCAGGATTTCCACATCATCACGTTTGGTTTCCGTTTCCTTTTTACAAAGCGAACACTACAAATCCCACAATCCTCTGCAAGGAGCTCATCATGACTGAGTGAGTGAGTGTAACCCCCCCAACAGTTGTGATAGGGGGAGGGGGGTTAATCTGTGTGGGCGGGGCCTGATGTGTCAGTAAAAAACACTAATCCATCCAAACAACAGAACGGGCGAGAGACAGAGAGAGACAGAGAGGGAGGAATAAAACGGAGAGAAATCAGTTTTAAGGAGTCGAGCCTTCATCATCTTCCTCTTCATCACTGAGGCATCTTAACACCTGCACAGGTAAAACACGTGCTCATATATAACACAGCTGGATGTGTGTGTGTTAGTGATGTGGTCTGATCCGTCCTCCATCACCACATGTGGATCTGTCCTGGCCTCGGATGAGAATCAGAACCAGAGTCTGGATTAAACTGTTGCTACAGTAACTCTCTACAGACCAGGAGCACCAAATGGTTCTTACCCAGATTTAAACGACGATCTGCAGTACAGAGGCCCGGTCCTGTTAGATCCAGCACAGTTCAGGTCTGTGTCCTGTGTGTGGAGATGTTTCATAGTGTTAAAGTTACATTTATAAACACGTTGGTCATGAATCTGACAGCTTTAGTTCCAGTTTTTAGGTCAGTGAGATGTTTCAGAGTAAATACAGTGACCGGATCAATGCCAGGGATACTGATTATTGATGATTGATGTTATGAAAGCACAGCGTTCACTCTGATCTCTCACGGCAGTTTCAAGATGCAAAGAAGAAAAATGGACAGTTTAAATTTGTTTTAGTTCAACACGGAACACAAGTCCAATGAAAATATTAAGGTTCAGAAAAAATTGAATGTTTTAGTTCTGTGCGAAGAAAGTAAAAACTTTTACACACATCTTATATATATATATATACACCGGTGAGTCCGCCCCTCTCATGTTTGTAAATATCTGATTCTATCTTTTCATGTTTCAACACTGAAGAAATGACCCTTTGCTCCAGTGTAAAGTAGTGAGTGTGTAAATCTGCTGTCCCCTCAAAATAACACATCACACAGCCATTAATGTCTAAACCGCTGGATACTAAAGTGTGGACACCCCTCAGTGAAAATGTCCACATTTTGTCAGAACAGGCCTCGCCATGGTCGACCAAAGCAGCTGAGTGCACGTGCTCTGCGTCACATCCAGAGGTTGTCTTTGGGAAACAGACGTCTGAGTGCTGCCAGCATTGCTGCAGAGGTTGAAGGGGTGGGGGGGTCGGCCTGTCAGGGCTCAGCCCATACGCCTGCATCAAACTGGTCTGCATGGCTGTCGACCCAGAAGGAAGCTTCTTCAAAAGACGATGCACAAGAAAGCTGCAAACAGTTTGCTGAAGACCAGCAGACTGAGGACATGGACTACTGGAACCAGGTCCTGT
>NW_025742374.1:2132-3737 GCF_021292245.1 Micropterus dolomieu | reverse complement strand
CACAACATCTGGATCTTTAAAGATTCATCAGAGAATTCACACTGGAGAGAAACCGTACAGCTGTGACCAGTGTGGGAAAACTTTCACTGCATCACGTAACCTAGAAGCACACAGACGTATTCACACTGGAGAGAAACCGTACAGCTGTGACCAGTGTGGGAAAACTTTCACTGCATCACGTAACCTAGAAGCACACAGACGTATTGACACTGGAGAGAAACCGTACAGCTGTGACCAGTGTGGGAAAACTTTCAGTAGAGAAGGTTCCCTAGAAGCACACAGACGTATTCACACTGGAGAGAAACCGTATGGCTGTGAACTGTGTGGGAAATCTTTCACTGGATCAGATAAATTAAAAATTCACAGACGTGTTCACAGTGGAGAGAAACCGTACAGCTGTGAACTGTGTGGGAAATCTTTCACTGGATCAGATAAATTAAAAATTCACAGACGTGTTCACAGTGGAGAGAGACCGTACTGGTGTGAACAGTGTGGGAAAACATTTACTCAGAGTGGTCACCTTCAGCGCCACCAACGCACTCATGTTGCTTCGTGTTGAACATCTCAGAGCCAAGCAAGCTGTTTTCTCCTGCCTCCTCCTAATGCCAACAGACAACAGTAACTTTATATTTTGAGCAGCATGTATGTTATTGTGGTTATGAACCTCTACTGGCCTGCTGTCATCACAGACACTATGTAGCTACGAGGCCATTAATCTACCAAGTGTTTTCCTGAAGAATCGCTTGGCCCTGTTTCAGAAAACGGGTTTAGTGAAAACTCTGAGTAGGTTGCTGTCTGAGCCTGTGATGAGAGATTAAATTAACTCTAGATCAGTAACTGATGCTTTGAAGTAAACCTCCTCAGGAGGACTCTCTAGTAACAAACTCTCTAGTTTCTCTCTAACTTCTCCCCTTCCTGCGGAGCTGAAGCAGCTGTCTGAAACACTATTTCATTTCTTCTTTCATACAGTCGATATCAAAGGACGTACTTAACGCATTTATCTGCAGAGGCTTTTAGAAACATTAAACTCCTGGTTAGATATTTGTTCTTTACCCAAATATGATCTTTAACAGGATCCACTCTGCTATTAACAGCTCCAGTATCAAACATCATACTAGTTTTAAAATCATTAACATAAGCACTTCCTTGACAGCCTGGTTGGAATTTCTCCAAATATCCAGGTCTTCACCTCTTCCATGCAGACTTAGTCTAATCCAGATCAATCCTGACATCCTCCAAAATAAGAAACGCTAAATTCCCTGTTTTGGTGAGATAAAGGGATCAGACATCTAGAGCCAGGGCAGAAACGTTACTCCATTCCAGGATCTAATGTAGTGTTTCTCAATGGGGGCAGTACCGCCCCCCAGGGGGCGTTCCGAGGAGGATAGGGGGCACTGGAAGCAATATTGTGGGGGGCGTTTGTTGGTTGGAAATTCTCAGGCGAGTTTACACCAAAGATTCACAACAATATGAGTTTAAACTTTAAAGTACTGCAAAAAACTGGTCTGCAACATTAAAACCTGTTAGTTTAGTCCACTGCGACTGGAGGAGACGTGTATATTTTCTCCTTCAGCTACTTGTGGTGCAGCTTCGTGCTGCCTTCAC
>NW_025742374.1:0-2112 GCF_021292245.1 Micropterus dolomieu | reverse complement strand
AGACCTGCAGGGATGTTGCTCGGGTTTATCTGTCCTTTATTGGAATAAACTCTTTTGCACCGACTCTTGACTGTCTCCAGTGAAGTTTTTGACTACGCAGTTTTTTGACTAAAGAAGAAATCTAATAGAGTAATTTTATTGAGTTTATTACGTTGGTTAGGGTAGGGACCAGGTCTTTTACTGGCCCGGCCGGTCCTTATTTCCGACCCGACAACCTCTTCCATGCAGACTTAGTCTAATCCAGATCAATCCTGACATCCTCCAAAATAAGAAACGCTAAATTCCCTGTTTTGGTGAGATAAAGGGATCAGACATCTAGAGCCAGGGCAGAAACGTTACTCCATTCCAGGATCTAATGTAGTGTTTCTCAATGGGGGCAGTACCGCCCCCCAGGGGGCGTTCCGAGGAGGATAGGGGGCACTGGAAGCAATATTGTGGGGGGCGTTTGTTGGTTGGAAATTCTCAGGCGAGTTTACACCAAAGATTCACAACAATATGAGTTTAAACTTTAAAGTACTGCAAAAAACTGGTCTGCAACATTAAAACCTGTTAGTTTAGTCCACTGCGACTGGAGGAGACGTGTATATTTTCTCCTTCAGCTACTTGTGGTGCAGCTTCGTGCTGCCTTCACGGGAACGGGATGTCAGAGTATCATCTCTAAAATTTCACCCACATGGCGTTAACTGTGTAAACTCTGGAAAATTGACTCTCTCTTTCTTGGTGGAAAAGTGTTAATTTCTGAGGAATACACCGTGAACGTCTCGTTATCTCAGTGGTTCCACATTTCTAAGAGGGATATTCTGCTGTCGGACTCACCCTGAAAGAAACTTGGCTGCAACGCCAGCGAGTGACATGGACCCGCCTCGCGCTGTGAGTCGCAGACAGTTTGTGCCAAAGCGGACATGTACTGTAGTTTCAGCAGGCTATAAAAATGTAACGTTAAAAACTGAAGCCCTGTCTTGCTCTGTTGGGGATTGTAAGCGCCGCTTTATCAGAGGCGCTGAAGTTCACGTGTGTGGAATTATTCGTGAGCTTTCTGTCTGATCACAGGTGTCGGTTAGTTTCGTTTCCCCCGGCGTGAGCGCCTCCTCGTCTCATTCGGGTTTGTCTGTTAGACGGCGAGGGGAAACTTCCAGCAAATCAGTAACATAATGCAGTACAGGGCGTGTAGTAAAATATTCTGAATTCTCTTTAAACAGGCTAAAGATGTTAGTCTCCCACTGCGACTCTTTTTCTTTACATGTCAGAGAACTCAGATATGTGGGAGAGATTCTGAATGTGCAGAAAGTTTTGAACATGAGCAGATAAGTTTATTTGTAGCGGCCTGCCACAATATCAAGGCTGACCGCCACAGATTGATCTTTGATTTTTTTTTACTAGGCCTATTTAAAATCGTATTTGAGCTGCAGGCAGCGCATATTCACGCAGCACATCCTCTCGCTCGTCTCTCTCTCCCTTGTTAACACAGCTGCACAAATCTGTCCAACACAACGCTTCAGTAGACTCCTTGGCCTCCTTGACTGGCTCCAGTCCGCCTGCAGGGCTCATCGTGTGTGTTATGTGGATAATTTTAATGTTTTCTGGCAAAGAATGTCTCTTTTTAAGACAGACGGACTTCACCCAAACAAACGGGACTCAGAAATGTTAGCTGCGCACATACAGCATGTGGTGCGGTCCACACATGACTTGAATGACATCATCAATCATTCATGCAGCACACCTGGACACACCACCGCTCACTGAACAGATCTCTGCCTCACTGCCACAAATAACTGTCTCCACCTGCTGGCATGTAAAGCCGTCTGCTCCCAGCGTTGTTCCAAAGACTTCTATTCCTGTCATCATCACGCATAGACCAGTAAACCGAAATGTGCACATCCCACACAGAAATAATAGTAATCTCTTAAGGATTAGGACAACTGCACCAACTCCAGCACCCAGAACAAACTCATTTAAAATGGCTCTCTTCAATGTGAGATCACTTTCAAGTAAGACTTTTATCTTAAATGATTTTATCTTGTCTGCAAATCTAGATTTTATGTTTTTAACTGAATCCTGGTTGCAAATGAATGACTATAGCCAGCTAGCTGAACTGTGTCCGCCTCAATATGA
>NW_025742373.1:0-1009 GCF_021292245.1 Micropterus dolomieu | reverse complement strand
ATTATAACAAAGGTGAATAAGTAAAGGAACTAATTAAAATATATACATTTATGTCTCCTTGTATAATTTAATTACTGCCAACATTTATTTATTTACTTTATTTTTTTGTGTATTTAATTGGAAGCTTATTTGTTTATTGAGCATTTATTTATTTCTGTATTTATTTCTGACTGTGTCAGGATCGGTCCTCCATAGTGGGGTGGGAGAGTTATCAAGCACGTAAAGTTTGGTTCAGATGTGAGCATGTACACTGAAGTTACAACAACTTCCTGCGAGTCATTTTGCCACGCCCATGTGCGAAACTTGTAGAATACGAAATTTTTCACCGGTTCTGACATGTTTGCAAATTTTGGTGAGTTTTTGAGTATGTTTAGGCCATGTCATTTGGGCCTACTTTGCAGAAAAAAAAAGAAAAAAAATATATATATATTAAAGCTGCAAGCAGCGTTGGGCGGGCCCTCGCACTTGTAGCGCGTCCGCGCGTGAGCCGGCCGAGTTGCATATTCTGGAGCTCTGCCGGTGCGGCTGTGAATTTCCTACGCGGTTCCGACGCCGCATGAAGGTGTTATATGTCACTTCCTGTGTCCCCTATGTGGAGCTACATAGCACTTGGCGCTATGAATATAAATCGGTATTGACGTGTAGATGTCTGCGGGGTGGGAGAGTTACCAAGCACGTAAAGTTTGTTTCAGATGTGAGCATGTACACTGAACAATAATGTACCCAAACAATAAAATAAATTCCTTTTATATTTCCCTGCCTTGTTGTTTATGTGTACATACAGAGGAAGAATGTGAGAACAGCACACATTTCATCTTTACTGTGTGTTAGAGCATGGGAGAACAGTGGATACTTTTAATACAGCCCACACCCCTAATACTGTGTAACTATAACAAGTAGAGAACAGAAGAAAAAGATGTTCTTTCTTTACAACTGTCTACATAGCTTATTCATATTGTGTAATGAATGAAAATAAATAGGCCTACTAGGCTCCTCTCCACTTTGACAT
>NW_025742372.1:10286-12247 GCF_021292245.1 Micropterus dolomieu | reverse complement strand
AGCTCCTATTTGGAATTAGTAAGCCTACAGACTAGAAATAAAATATGTAAGTATTGGTATCGGTATATGCAATACCAGCCTGGGTATTACTTGGTATTAGAATGTAAATGAAGTAAGTGTATCGCACATCACTAGTGATTGGTTGGCTTGGTAGAATCACATTTCCTCCTGTGCATTTCCAGCTTGTTCTCATGCGTGGCCGCTGCCCTCACTGTGCCAAGCACTGAAAAGATGACCCCAGATTCATGTTAAAAAAGTTACACATCACAGATTCTTCCAGGGAGGGGGGGTTACTTGTATGTTGCCATGGGTTGTGTGCAATTACTGAAAGATGAATTGGTGGAAGAAAGGCCAAAATGAAATTAAGTATGGTTTCAATTTGTTGGGTTCATTTAATTGTGAATGAACCAGTTATCACTATCTAACCGTTGTATTTAATTTTGTGACTCTCCTTGCAGTGCCGTTGATTTCTATCACAGAAATCGTAGCCCTGGCTGGCGAGGATGTCAGTTTGCCATGTCACCTTAAACCTGCAGTTGGTGCCAGTTCTGAGACAGTGGTGTGGACCAAACCTGGTTTGGACCCAAACTACATCCATGTTCAAAAAGATGGACGACTTATGTGTCAGAGCCAAAATCCATCCTATCATTATCGTACAAGACTGTTTAAGGATGAACATGGAAACATCTTCCTGAAACTCTTTGCTGTGAGAATCTCTGACTCAGGAAAATACTTTTGTTTCCTTCCATCAATACAGAAAAAAGCTTCCGTCCAACTTACTGTTGGTGAGTCAGACTGGAGCTTTATTCAGATAATAATTTAAAAGTTGCACTCTTTTTGTTTGTACCTTGTTCTGCTAGCATGACCAAAGCACAGGGGTGATTATTTAAAAATGTTCAGTTCGAACCCTGTTCTAAGATTTGATGCTATGAATACAAAATGTTTCATAATGACAGGCAGGGCTGGACTGGGACAAAACATTGACCCAGGCATTTTTGACCGAGGCGGCCCACCACAATTAGTTGGACACCCCTCATCAATAAACCATCCTTATATAATATGTGTACCTAATGTAATATTCCCTCAAACCACTATCAAGCTGACTAGTAAGTGCGGTGAATAAGTGTTCCGGTGCAAGTGGATCAGTGTACACATTCATGTTTAATAACACCCTAGTAATCAGAGGTGGCCATGGAGTACACGACACATCCTGAAGTACAAGTAATTTTTAAAGGAAAAAAAAAAACTCTGCTAGAAGTCACAGTATCACTTGAAATTGTTATTAAAGAATCAAACCTCCGGGTTCTGACAACAGAGGGGAGGTGGTGGTGGCTGGTAAGAGTCCAATGTCAGTATAGAAAATGACCAAATGGGCCACTGCTGTCCCAGCTTTATGGGTCTTTTTTATTTTATTAATTTTTGATAAAGAATTTAAATTATATCTGACCCCAGTTCAGCCCTGATGACAGACTATAACTGCCTCCTTAGATAATAAAATAAATCATGTCTGTTATTTGTTATAGTTTCCAATTGCGAGAAGTCAAGGCTGATTTGTTCACATCAACCAATCGTAGCCCTGGCTGGTGATGATGCCATTTTGCCATGTCGGCTTGAACCTGCAGTCAGTGCCAGTTCCAAGACAATAGTGTGGACCAAACCTGATTTAATCCCAAAGTACATCCATGTTCACCATGAAGGACAAATTATGTGTCCGAGACAAAATCCATCTTATATTAACCGAACAAATCTCTTTGAGCAAGAACTGAAAAATGGAAACCTCTCCCTGAAACTCAGCTCTGTAAAAATCCAGGATGCAGGAAAATACTTTTGCCAACTTCAATCAATGCAGGAGGAAGCTTCCACCCAACTCACTGTTGGTGAGTCAGCCTTTTTTGTGATGATCATTAAATTTCCTGTGACACACTACTTTTGTTTATATCATATGTTCTACTAGCAGCCCA
>NW_025742372.1:8778-10266 GCF_021292245.1 Micropterus dolomieu | reverse complement strand
TATGTAAGTATTGGTATCGGTATATGCAATACCAGCCTGGGTATTACTTGGTATTGGAATGTAAATGAAGTAAGTGTATCGCACATCACTAGTGATTGGTTGGCTTGGTAGAATCACATTTCCTCCTGCGCATTTCCAGCTTGTTCTCATGCGTGGCCGCTGCCCTCACTGTGCCAAGCACTGAAAAGATGACCCCAGATGCATGTTAAAAAAGTTACACATCACAGATTTTTCCAGGGAGGGGGGTTTACTTGTATGTTGCCATGGGTTGTGTGCAATTACTGAAAGATGAATTGGTGGAAGAAAGGCGAAAATGAAATTAAGTATGGTTTCAATTTGTTGGGGTTCAATTAATTGTGAATGAACCAGTTATCACTATCTAACCGTTGTATTTGATTTTGTAACTCTCCTTGCAGTGCCATTGATTTCTATCACAGAAATCGTAGCTCTGGCTGGCGAGGATGTCATTTTGCCATGTCACCTTAAACCTGCAGTCAGTGCCAGTTCTGAGACAGTGGTGTGGACCAAACCTGATTTAATCCCAAAGTACATCCATGTTCACCATCAAGGACAAATTATGTGTCCGAGACAAAATCCATCTTATATTAACCGAACAAATCTCTTTGAGCAAGAACTGAAAAATGGAAACCTCTCCCTGAAACTCAGCTCTGTGAAAATCCAGGATACAGGAAAATACTTTTGCCAACTTCAATCAATGCAGGAGGAAGCTTCCATCCAACTCACTGTTGGTGAGTCAGCCTTTTTTGTGATGATCATTAAATTTCCTGTGACACACTACTTTTGTTTATATCATATGTTCTACTAGCAGCCCAACCTGCTCTCTCATAGTTTCACATTGTCTTGCAATGTCATTAAACCAGTAGACAAGACACCAACAGTGTTCAGAGTCTTGATGTTAGGAGGGAGTTTTGCTAGCTCTCAAACTATATACATGGATGGATGGATTCATGGATGAATGGACATATACTGAAGACAGTACAGCATCTTAATTCAGTGCACTAAGGGAAGTCCTGTAGTATCATCTATGAATTCTAAAAGCACGTTATTTAAATAATAGCAACTTAACTTACATAAGTTGAGTCATATAAGTTATATAGTTATTTATATCCCAAACCATTATTTGATGTTCTTTTCCTAAAGCTAACCAAGTGGTTTTGGTGCCTTAACCTAACCAAATTGTGATGTTGCACAAAGTGATTCTTTTTTTATTTTGAAAGTCATTACATATACATATGTCTGCTGACTGCAAAGATCAGTAAAGAAAGTTACAGTGGTCAAACAAAACACAGGAGAACTCCATCCATCCATCGTCAACCGTTTATCCTGCATACAGGGTTGCGGGGGGCTGGAGCCAATCCCAGCTGACATTGGGCGAAAGGTGGGGTACACCCTGGACAGGACGCCAATCCATCGCAGGGCCACACATAGACAGACAGACAAACAGTCACACTCACATCCATACGGAAG
>NW_025742372.1:4344-8758 GCF_021292245.1 Micropterus dolomieu | reverse complement strand
GCAGCCCAACCTGCTCTCTCATAGTTTCACATTGTCTTGCAATGTCATTAAACCAGTAGACAAGACACCAACAGTGTTCAGAGTCTTGATGTTAGGAGGGAGTTTTGCTAGCTCTCAAACTATATACATGGATGGATGGATTCATGGATGAATGGACATATACTGAAGACAGTACAGCATCTTAATTCAGTGCACTAAGGGAAGTCCTGTAGTATCATCTATGAATTCTAAAAGCACGTTATTTAAATAATAGCAACTTAACTTACATAAGTTGAGTCATATAAGTTATATAGTTATTTATAACCCAAAGCATAATCTTGATGATCTTTTCCTAATGCTAACGAAGTAGTTTTGGTGTCTTAACCTAACCAAATTGTGATGTTGCACAAAGTTATTATTTTTTTATTTTGAAAGTCTAACCGGACATTGCATATTTATTATTAGCATAACAAGTCCAAAGACAATATGAAAGTGGTGCCCAGGGCGTTTAAAAGTGATGCCAAGGGGTCTTGACCCACATGTGACAAAGTTGGGAGTAGGAATGTGTTACACTGCCTCAAGCACAGAAACGATGAGTTACATATACATATGTCTGCTGACTGCAAAGATCAGTAAAGAAAGTTACAGTGGTCAAACAAAACACAGGAGAACTCCATCCATCCATCGTCAACCGTTTATCCTGCATACAGGGTCGCGGGGGGCTGGAGCCAATCCCAGCTGACATCGGGCGAAAGGTGGGGTACACCCTGGACAGGACGCCAATCCATCGCAGGGCCACACATAGACAGACAGACAAACAGTCACATTCACATCCATACGGAAGCGCATTGCATTCACCAAAGAAGAAAAAATTGGAAGCCTTATTTCATAATTACGAGATCAGGATCTCGTAATTACGAGATAAGATGTCATAATTACAATAAAAGATGTCACAATATCATAATGAGATCCGGATCTCATAATTAGAGATAACTGGAAAGGTGCCATTTATTACTGAGTTCAGTAAAGTTGGAAATATATTCACAGATTTGAACTTCCGGGATCAATAACTCGTAAGCAAAACGTTTTTACAACATAAACGACGCCTCTTTATTGTCGTAATTAAGTAGACAACAAGCTACAAGTACATTTTCACATAAATGAGTCTTCCTAGGAGCAGCACAAATAACATTGGTCTCTACGTGCAGCAGGCTATGTGACGAGTGCGCAGGGACCATCTACAAAGTGCAATACCGAAAACACATACTGCAGAGATATTCAATAACTTCACACTTATACAATGTAAGTTTATACATCTTGAGATAAGGTGTTTATTTGTTTTTTTCTTTGGTGAATGCAATGCGCTCCCGTACATCCACTCTTAAGGACAATTTGTAGGACACCAATTAACCTAGCCTGCATGACTTTGGATGGCGAGAGGAAGGCCGGGGGCAACTTTTAAGTTTTTGAGTTTGAACCCATGACCTTCTTGCTGTGAGGCGACAGTGCTAACCACTGCACCACCCCACAGGAGAACTGTAGGAGCCATTTCAATGTTTAAGTCCAGGTTTGGCCAGTAGGTGGAAGTAGTGCTGGCATAGCTAATTGGGGCTCCTCTACTTAGTAGGGCAGGTGCAATCAGACGCAGGTGTTGTCAGAGGGAAAAGCCAACCAGTTTGACCACCACCGATGAGGCGGCTGTGGCTGTTAGTTTGATGTATGTTGGGAAACTGTTGATGGAGGTGTAATATTGTACCATTATGGATGTTGAAGACCGTATGTGCGACAATAAATCATATCTCTCATGACAGAGAAGAATGCAGAAGTTGAACTCTTGTTACATTCTTTCTAACCAAACAAAACGGCCACGGTAAGCTCGGCGCGTCAACTACTTTAACCCTCTGTGTAGCCCTCAGCTGCTTTAAGCTTAGGCTTTAAGGTTACAGGGACATTTTCGACATAATAATAATAATAATAATAATAATGCATTACTTTGATATAGTGCTTTATCATGAAAACTCGAAGCGCTTCACAGTGAAGTAGGGGGGACTCACCTCAACCACCACCAATCACTGACTGTGCATTCTCTCTTAACGTACACTAAATCTAAATCCACTGTTTGACATTTCTCTGCTCTCCTCCTCAGGTGCTGTCTCCACGCCCATCATACAGGTTGTCTTAGATAACAGTGACACTGTGGTGTTACAGTGTGAGTCTGAAGGCTGGTATCCAGAGCCTGAGGTGTTTTGGCTGGACGGTGAGGGAAACCTCCTCTCTGCTGGACCTACAGAGACAGTCAGAGGTCCTGATGACCTCTATACTGTCAGCAGCAGAGTGACTGTGGAGAATAGACACAGCAACAACTTCACCTGTAGAGTCCAACAGAAGGACATCAACCAGACCAGAGACACTCACATCCAGGTTACAGGTTAGAAAGAGTCTTCACAAATTGCGTAATATTCACGTCCAATAAAAACACTCAAATATCAAAAGAGCACCCGGACACTAGGAAGCTTGTGGAGCTACAGTAGTAATCGCGTCCGACGAAGAGAAACACTCTGGCTGCTTATCTGCTCCAGATTCTGTTTATAATAGGGATGAAGCCAACTTTCTTGAAGAATTCATCCGTCCCAGGACACGACACGTAAGTGTATATTCATAATGTATGGTTTGTTTTGGAGTTGGAGAATAAACGAAACAAACATAGAACTAACCTAACTGCACGACGCACTATTTTACTCTTTGTCATTACAATATTGTTTTTGCGTCAAAAGCATCTAACTTACTCACCGTTTTACAACTTCTTTGTTTTAGGCTTGTGGGAAATGCACACCATTCCTGTGTGAAGCATGCCAAGTGCCCCTCTGTAATTCTGGACAGAAGACAAGACATGGTCTTTGGTTTTTTTCACCATTTAATTGTTCAGTCAACATTGCTCTCAAAACACCACTAAAAATCGTACAAACTAATTTATGTACATAGTTCTTTTTTTTATTTGTTCATTTTATGGAAGTTTTTTTACACTGACAAGTTTGAGGTTGGCATTTGTTTTATTTATGTATTTTGAAAAATATATTGGAAATAAAAAAACGATTTGAATTTATTTGGGTGTTTATTGCAATTTTCAGCTATTTGATTTATTAGTAATTTATTACATACATAGCCTTCAAATTGGGGTTGTAAGGACTGTATTGATGTATGGCATATGAAAATGCTCCATAGATTGACAGTACAGCATGAAAAAATACTTAAATATGCTCTGGCGGAATTGTTCTATGGCAGGTCATAAACCTGACAGCTGTCTTAAGCAGATGATACGATACCCAGCACGATTGCTCTAAAAGTTGCTCCGTGTATCATCAGCTGTCACTGTGTCATGAAGAATGACAGTGTAGCTTACAGATAATTTATGATTTTCAAATATAACTTTCTGTCCATAAATCGATGACAGATTGATCATAAAAGCGTCATCTTCAAGATCATGTTTGGTAAAAAAATCTAAGAGCTATTTGGTATGATGTTTCTAAAGACGTAACTGTGCTCTAATATGTACTTTGATATCGACGGTCTGAATGAGGAAATGTGACTGTGGAGGAGTCAGAACTCAGCATTAGTTGAAGTAAACCTCCTCCCGAGCAGGTTAGGTTCGCAGCGTAAGTTGCCGGGGTTACAGAGTTTATCTCATCTCGCTCTCTGAAACTGAAAACCCAGAGTTTCCCTCATCTCGGGCTGAACTTACTCAGAGTCTTCACTAAACTGGCTTTCTGAAACAGGCATCAGGTCACACAGCCAATCCTCACATGTGCATCCACTAACTGATTAACTGATCACTAAACAATCACTGCTTTAGTATAGGCCTATAGATAGGTGAAAGGTAAGATTACCTGTTTTGAACATTGGATACCAATAATGGACAGAGAGCAAGGGGAGGAGGAGGAAGAGTTGAAAGAGGAGGAGGAGGAAGTTGACTTGGAAGGACTATTGGGAAGAGGACGAGGACAAAGAAGAGAAGGAAGGAGAGCCATCTCCTTCTTTGCCCTCATCATCTTCATCCTCGCTATCATCGTCCTTGTCCTCTTCCTCTTCTACCAACTCTTCCCCCTTAAACTTGTCCTTGTTGTCGTCCCCTGCCTCTTCCTCCTTCTCCCCTTGCATTGTTTGCATCCATTGTTCAAAACAGGTAATCTGACCTTTCACCTATGTATAGGTCTACTGTATGCTAAAGTGATTGGTTAGTGATTAGTAAAGCAGTTAGTGTTTCACACGTGGTTTGTCGCATTTTGATTGGTTGTGTTTGGAAAAGGAAAGCAGGTCACTTCCTGTTAGATTTTATTTGTTTTTTACAGTGTATGTCTCAGCAGCTATCAGCAGATTACTTTAACTCTAATGATGTTTTGGAAATGTACACATAATCCTAAGAAAGACAAAAGAGCTT
>NW_025742372.1:2527-4324 GCF_021292245.1 Micropterus dolomieu | reverse complement strand
ACCTCCTGAGCCACAGCCGCCCCTATTAATCTGAGTGATGATGATAACAACCAAATAGAGCCTCCTGATTATGAAGATATGAGGACAAAGAATCTGTACTGTGCGCCATCTCCTTCTTTGCCCTCATCATCTTCATCCTCGCTATCATCGTCCTTGTCCTCCTCCTCTTCCTCTTCTACCAACTCTTCCTCCTTAAACTTGTCCTTGTTGTCGTCCCCTGCCTCTTCCTCCTCCTCCCCTTGCATTGTTTGCATCCATTGTTCAAAACAGGTAATCTGACCTTTCACCTATGTATAGGTCTACTGTATGCTAAAGTGATTGGTTAGTGATTAGTAAAGCAGTTAGTGTTTCACACGTGGTTTGTCGCATTTTGATTGGTTGTGTTTGGAAAAGGAAAGCAGGTCACTTCCTGTTAGATTTTATTTGGTTTTTACAGTGTATGTCTCAGCAGCTATCAGCAGATTACTTTAACTCTAATGATGTTTTGGAAATGTACACATAATCCTAAGAAAGACAAAAGAGCTTTAGATTTAGAACAACAGTGTGCATGTGGTATATCCAAAAATTTACTATTATGAAAAATGTGTTTTTTGTTCCATTTGATGCAAGTGCTTCATTTTTGGATGTGTTTCTGGCATTTTGAATGCAGTGTTACATTTTGAAGGAGATATGAGGCATTTTGCAGTTTGTGTGTGCAGTTTGCGAATTGTGTGTAGAGTTTTGAAAAAAGGGGACGTATAGGGAAAAACTTTAAAACTCCCACACATGCTGCCCTAAAGTATAAATGTGCTCAAAGTGTGTCAGTCAGACTCTGAGGCTCCCATTGTTCATTGCTCTTTTGATTTAAATTTTGTTAAATCATTTCTGATGTTTAAAAGCAAATATAACATTTTGAAGGCGTGAATTATAATCCTGTTCCTGTTTCTTGTTCATTGTTTTCCTTTTCTTTGCAGCTCTGTCAGAGTTGATTTGTTCACGTCAACCAATCGTAGCCCTGGCTGGTGATGATGTCATTTTGCCATGTCACCTTGAACCTGCAGTCAGTGCCGGTTCTGAGACAGTGGTGTGGAACAAACCTGATTTGGACCCAAAGTACATCCATTTTCACCACGATGGACGACTGATGTATCAGTTTCAAAATCCATCTTACAATTATCGTACAAGACTGTTTGTGGATGAACTGACTAAAGGAAACGTCTCTGTGAAAATCTTCAGCGTGAAAATCTCTGACTCAGGAAAATACTTTTGTTTCCTTCAATCATTGCAGAAGGAAGCTTCCATCCAACTCACTGTTGGTGAGTCAGAATGTGTTTTGAAAAGGAAGGACTCAGTTTAACTAAATATACCAAGTGATATATGGGGCCCTATTTTAATTATTTAAGGTTGTGGGTCACAGCTCACAGGTTTCTTTATGAGTGTTTACTTTAACAATTTACTTTCAGGATTGGAGAGGCAGCTGTCAGTCATTTTAAACTTTTCCAAGTGCTCAATAAAGTCCCAAATAATATTGTGGGACATTAAGCAGCAATACAAAAAAAGTGTAGTTAAACGTGACATGACACACAATTCAACTTTTAGCTTGCACTGCATGCAAGATAGGGGCCCTTTGTGTTTAGTTTGATCTTAAATGACTGTCCTAATCCCTCCTCTCTCCTCCTCAGGTGTTGTCTCCACACTAATCATACACGTTGTCTCAAATAACAGCAGCAGTGTGGTGTTACAGTGTGAGTCTGCAGGCTGGTATCCAGAGCCTGAGGTGTTTTGGCTGGACGGTGAGGGAAACCTCCTCTCTGCTGG
>NW_025742372.1:0-2507 GCF_021292245.1 Micropterus dolomieu | reverse complement strand
GGAAAATACTTTTGTTTCCTTCAATCATTGCAGATGGAAGCTTCCATCCAACTCACTGTTGGTGAGTCAGAATGTGTTTTGAAAAGGAAGGACTCAGTTTAACTAAATATACCAAGTGATATATGGGGCCCTATTTTAATTATCTAAGCTAGTTTTCTGGCAGAAAAAAATGGTCAGTTCAGCAGGTGTTGATTCAAAAGGGTCTGTGAATTAGTCATGTGTGTGTTTTAGGTGTAACATGCAATAAACCAATCAGAGTGTCATCTCCCATTTCCTTTAAAAGCCAGGTGCTCTTGCATCTTGGCACTGCTTTCCATGGATGTTAATATGAACTATGATGAACTGGTTGTGGGTCACAGCTCACAGGTTTCTTGAGTGTTTACTTTAACAATTTACTTTCAGGATTGGAGAGGCAGCTGTCAGTCATTTTCCAAGTGCTCAATAAAGTCCCAAATAATATTGTGGGACATTAAGCAGCAATACAAAAAAAGTGTAGTTATAAACGTGACATGACACACAATTCAACTTTTAGCTTCTTGTGAGGTGGCAATGGTGCAATGAACTAGATACATTCCTTTGGTGTGAGAGACCTGGGTTTGATTTCCACTGTGACCCATCCACCATTGTGTCCCTGAGCAAGACACTTAACCCCTAGTTGCTCCAGAGGTGTGCGACCTCTGACATATATAGCAACTGTAAGTCGCTTTGGATAAAAATTAATAAATTTAATTGTAGCTTCTAAAATAATTTAGACGCTCAGATGGAGCTCAGCATTGATCAGGAGGACGGTTGCTTGTCTCCAAACAGTTTCACTGTATCAACCAACCTGGAATGTGTGTGAATCCTTTTGGATGTGTAGACGAATACACATTAACATCAGATCCCAACCGATCCTGTCAGTGTGTCGCACAGCATCTCTCTTACCTTTGGAGTATTGTGCCCCTATAAAAAAAAACAAACAAAAAAATTATGCGCCGTTGACTTTAGACCTGTCTGCTGCTGCCTCAAGACAACAATGCGCCAACCATTTGCGCTTTGCACCACGTGCAAGATAGGGGCCCTTTGTGTTTAGTTTGATCTTAAATGACTGTCCTAATTGCTCCTCTCTCCTCCTCAGGTGCTGTCTCCTCACCCATCATACAGGTTGTCTCAGATAACAGTGACAGTGTGGTGTTACAGTGTGAGTCTGCAGGCTGGTATCCAGAGCCTGAGGTGTTTTGGCTGGACGGTGAGGGAAACCTCCTCTCTGCTGGACCTACAGAGACAGTCAGAGGTCCTGATGACCTCTATACTGTCAGCAGCAGAGTGACTGTGGAGAAGAGACACAGCAACAGCTTCACCTGTAGAGTCCAACAGAAGGACATCAACCAGACCAGAGACACTCACATCCAGGTTACAGGTTAGAAAGAGTTCTAACTGAATTATAAAATTATAAATATTAAATTGGTACTACTATAATACAAAAATAATACTATTTTGGTTTTAAGCAGTTGAGGTTTAAATTGAGTAAAAATGTCATTCTGTTTTGTATCATTTCAGCTGATTTCTTCACAGTTTCATCCTCTTTTAATTGGATTTGGATCATCATTTTTATTATCATTGTTTTGGTGATAATTATTCCTATGGTATTACTGAAATGTAAGTCACAAATTATTTTTCCTTTTTTATGCCAATTTACTGTCTGTTATATAACACACTGTTCATGATATAATATTGAATTATACTGTAAAGAATGTAAACAAATGGCAAAAAAAATGAACAGGAACTATAAAATATGGTACAGGTGGTGCAGAGGTAGAACCCTTCCAACACCACAGGATGGTTTGCTTTAGATTTGTTCCCATTAACAGGGCAGGATAATTGATCCTCCCTAATCTGGGGTCAAATAAGAAGCTATAGATTAAACATATTTCTTTTTTGTTGGCACAGGTTTCAAGAAGAACCAGGGGGAAGAATTGGAGATGGTGTTTAAGCAAGCAGGAATGTACACAGACATGATGCACCATAATAAATCTAGAAAATAGTCCAAAATACAATGGGATAATCCATGGAAACAGACAGGGAAACTTGACGACACATACAAACCATCGATCACTAGGCAATTAAAGCAAAGACACTTATATACACAAAAGAGGATGTGGCAAATGAGGAACAGGTGAAAAGACTCACAATCAACACTGACAGGAAGTAGATAAGCAGGTGAAAAATTCCATTTAGGGAGTATCATCTAATGTTATTGTTCTACTTGTGCTAATGCAAATGTATGTACCCATGTGAGTTAGTTTTTCCAGAGCTACAACTAAGGAGTAATACAACTGTTAACTTTCAAACTATTGATTTTATTCTGGGAGGAAATTACGATTAATCATCTGTCCACTAAATTGGACATTAGTAGCAGGAGAGTTGTAAGTATGTAGCAGACCTCGGCTACGTAAAATTTTAATACAGTTATGAAAATTAATATTTCCGGGAATATTAATTTATACCTCGAAATTAGGAGCACCACC
>NW_025742371.1:0-6285 GCF_021292245.1 Micropterus dolomieu | reverse complement strand
AAGATCAAGCTCTTAAAATAAGTCCAGCACAGAGAAAGCAACACAAAAATGAAGCGGCGACAGTTTGGAAGGTTTTTAAAACATTTCCAGCCGGATCAGCTGCAGCATCACGTCCGTGTCGCCCGAGCGTCGGAGGAACGGGATGTTTAACGAGCTTTATTACCTGCTGTAATCAGCTGCTCTGTTTGTTTTGGAGAGGAGGAGGCCGACTTCAGCTCTGACTGATGAAAACTTAAACAACTCTGGACCCAGTATTTAGCTAAACTCCAGCAGCTGTTTGCTGTAAACCCACCGCCGCACGCCGGCGGCTGTTTCCCAGCAACACATTTAATGCCGACGTTCGATCTCAGGCGACGTCGGCGAGACTCGTGTAGCACCTTACTCTCGGAAAGTACTACCCCCCCCCCCCTTCATCGTCTCCCTGCACTGTGAATGTTCAATGTTCTGTGAGTTGTTTGTGTCTCTTGTGAAGATCAGATCACATTTTATGACCAATTTATGAGGAAATCCAGGTGATTTACATCCGGTTTCCTGTGACTGTATTTTTACTCCCTGAAACAAACTCCTGACTCATGTTTAATTTTTTTTACCGTCCAGTTCTCAGGCCGTCGTCGATCAGACTTCCTTCACCTTAGAATAACGGTTCACTTACAGAAACATACGGGACTCGAGCTCTGATCGATCTGCAGCCCTTCAACACACTCACTTAAAGTTCAGTATTCACTGCCAGTGTATTTTTGACTGAAGCCGCATCAAGCAGCACAGAGCAGATGAGCCAGGCAGGCAGTCAGACACGGCTGGGGATCGAGACCCGCTTCCAAAATATCTCAAAACCCAAAAATCAATAAGGTTCGAGCGTATCGATGCTGCTATCGAGACTTGCGGGTCCTATGATGTAACGTTATGTCTCGAGCGTCAAATCTGATTTAATTTGAAGCCGTTTCAATGAGGGTATCAATATCAGTAAAAATTAACGATCCCCATCCCTAGACACGGCATGGAGAATCCGGTCAGTTTCAAAATAAAAGCCCTTCACAGTTAAAACAGACAAATAAAAGAAACAATTTAACTACGTAGCTACTTAACCACGGTAGAAGCACAGAAATCAAGGACAAATGAACAAATAAGTAAAATCTGAACAA
Source organism: Micropterus dolomieu (assembly GCF_021292245.1). Taxonomy (NCBI): domain Eukaryota; kingdom Metazoa; phylum Chordata; class Actinopteri; order Centrarchiformes; family Centrarchidae; genus Micropterus; species Micropterus dolomieu. The sequence goes on along the minus strand of NW_025742371.1, from coordinate 5,143 downwards.
GTCAGCAAAATCTGACGAGCAAAACGCTCTTATTCTGAAGTGCTCCATGTGGCCCGCAGAGAGCGGAGCGGGTTCGCAGAGAGCTGTTATCTGTAGGTGAAGCACACAAAATGACACGTTAACAACACGTTAACAACGTGCAGGCTAAGCGCTGCTGAAACGCTTCACTGGGAGTTGATGCCCGTGTCTGTTGGGCCGGCGCCGTTATCCCACGTTTCCTCCAGTTTCGTTTGTTTTTGTAAAATGTAAACTCCCTGTGCACGCTCTGTTCGGTGAGAAGGACCGTAACAGGAGGCGCACGGCGCAGCTCTGTCACACAAGGACGACAACGGCATGAGTCTGTGACTGCGTGACGGGTCAGACGCTGTGTCGGACGCTGAGCGCTCTGCAGCAGGACGTGTTAAAGGTGATAATCGGATGTGGTTTTTTTTGTAGGTGGAGAAACCATCAAGAGTATTAACCAGCAGTCTGGGGCTCACGTGGAGCTGCAGAGGAACCCTCCCCCCTCCACCGACCCCAACACCCGGGTCTTCACCATCAGAGGCACCGCCCAGCAGATGGACCTGGCACGCCAGCTCATAGACGACAAGATCGGGGTACGCAAAACAAACGCACCTCAATACATTAACACAAACTCACACAGGCGTGAAGTCCTGAATCAAACAGGCCTCAGCCAGTTTTACCTCCGCAGGCCTGTAGAGTCCAGATCATCTCTGTTTCCTGTGTTTCTCCCCAGAAACGTAACCACAGCCGTTTCCTCCTAAACGTTTCCGGCTCGTCCTCCTTCAGCAGGTTCACGGGTCGTTCAGACCGCCTTCTCTCATTACTGCGTTTTCGCAGTTTCACTAAATGTATCTGCTGTTGAACACCGGTCAGCTCATTTTCTTCATTAAGATGTTTATTTTGTTGAGGAAAAAGGACTGAAAAAAAGCTTTTACTTGATTTTCCTCCTAAATGTTTTGAACGTTCTGCCTCAGATTTGTGAAGTGATCCGACCGTAAAGAAAAGTTTAAACCACAATTAACCATCAGGTTTCTTCAACTTTCACTCAGGAGCAAAAATCAGCCTTTAAACCCGAGAGAAATAAAGATTTGATATTTATTGCGATAATTATCGAAAGAGATGAAACTTTTTATCGTGATAACATTTTTGGCGCTGTCTTGGGCTGTGTTGGTTACTAATCCAAGTAACGCTGCGTTACTGAACGCACCATCCTTGACGTGAATGCGGGACTGCGCGGCTGTAAGTAGCTGCTGCCATCATCATTGTCATCTAGTGTAAACTCTGAAAGCTTTCAGCCGTGAACATTTCTACATCTGATTTATTGAAGCGTCTGCTGAAGCAGCGACGTTCAGAAAGAAACTCCGGCAGCTGCTGTCACTGATGCTGGACTCGTCCGCAGAGAGCGGCGTTAACGTAACGTTTAATAACTGCTCTTATAAACGGGCTACATGTGCAGAAAAACAGCTGTTTAAAAGTCGGGATTTACTCGCTTTATTTATTAATTTCAGCCGGTGGCGTTGGGAAACGTTATGCCCAGACTATATGCTCTGTGAAAACCACACTCCATGCTGCTGTTATGAACATGATGTTAGTTAAAAAGTGAAGAGAGGCTTTGTTTGGGAGTGAAGGGAGTAGGGAAAGCAGCGTTTACCATAAGTAGCCTATAATTTGGAGAATTATCAACGCGGACCGCCACATTTTGATGTTCTAATTTTTTACCAGGAGTATTTAAAATCATATTTGATTGAGGAGGAGGAGCATGTATTCGTGCAGCACCTCCTCGCTCTCTCTCGCTCTCTTCTGAGCACCGCTGCACAAACCTGTCCAAAGTTAGAATATGATTATTCCTCTCTGACCTGCAGACAGCAGCTGTCGAGTTACGAAACGATAACGTGCTTTTTGACAGATGTTAAGAGAAAATCAAACCTTTTCTGAACTTTAATGATGTAAACGTGACGACGTGTGAGGTCGCGTTTATCTTTAAACGTGCCACAATTTGAGATGAAGACTACAGACTACAGGCCTGGAGTCTTAAACTTCCTGATTTGTTTCATTGGTTTCTGCTTTTCCCTCAGACTGAAACACCGCAGAGCATAAAACACTTTTTAAGAAGTTGGTGCCGTGTATTATTTTATAAATAGGCTGCATTTCGACAGACGTGTTGCAGAAGACACTTACATGTTAACCCCTGCAGTTAAAAATACTGAGTCATTGCTTAGTGCCTTTTGTTATCACCAAACTCCACTCAAAAATCATGCTATTTAAGTGACAAAAACACACTTATGTCATCTCTGATCTCAGACAAACACACATGGTACAGAGACACAGTTAATGTGTCGCAGCTTTAAGGTGGAACGGGTTCATATAACATTTACCTTCTCTCTCCTCTCCTCTTCAGGGCTCGGGCATCATGAGTAACGGAGGTTTTGGCTTCAGTCCCTTCACCCAGGGCCCCGCTACACACCAGAAGTAAGACGCTCGCATAACCACACACATATTCTGAGGTGGTCAGATTGTGTGATAAACACAAAGCGCGTCAAGGTTTTTTGCAGCAACGCTTCATATTGAGTTTATTGAGAGCTTTTACTTTGAAAGGTTCTAAAAGCCGCCAGTAAACGTGTGATTAGTAGGGATGCTGCAGTAGCAGAAATTCAGTAGTCGAGACCGACACCAGGGAAATCCAACGATTCTCGACACCAAATTCGATTCCACGGTAAGCTAAATAATAAATGCAATGTAAAATGATCAGGTGTGGCTGCTCAGTGTAGGCAAAAATCATAATCACCATTAATTTGGTCATAATTGAAATCACGATTACTGATTGACTTAGGAAACATCATGCATTTATGGAACGTATTTTTTCTTAATGATTATGCATTGTCCAAAAGAGCCCAGAAAATAGGAAATAGTAATCAAATGTTTAAAGGCGTCGTAGAGCCGAGGGGGAGACAACAAGGACGCTACGCTAATTTCTGCAGTAGGCTGAAGCGAGCAGGTTGTAGCGATTATCACCCCCCCCACCCGTGTTGGCTCAGGCTGAAGTAAACATCAACAACAATAGTCGTTATAATTCGATTAACGTGTTTTCATGATCGTTGGAAGCCTAAATCTAAATTATTGATTAAATTTTGATTCATTGCAGAGCCCTGCTCAGCTCGATGCTCGTTTGTGTTTAAGGCATTAGTTGGTGTCGACCTGCTGAGGAAACCTCGTGTATTGATCACGTCTGCCCGAGTCAAACTAGTGTTGTAGTTCTCGAGACCGGTCTTTTTGATGGTCTCGGACTCGACCGCATTTGGACTCGGTCTCGTCTCGGACATTGAGGACTCTGGATTTTATTTCAAGACCATAAATCAATAAATTGTTTTGCATTGTCTGATTTATTTGTTAACATCCTAACTTCAGAACTTCGGTTGCTTCAAACTCAACCAATAACGCTAATTAAAAATGTGTTGTTCCTGTTAACGACTGCTTCTCTATTTATTTGACCGTTCCGAAACAAATGACTGTACTGTTTATGATGCAGCTGTACAGAGTGCTGTGCGACCACCCGTCACCACGTAATGAAGTCATAAAGGTCAAAGTAGATCTCTTCTGTACGTGTTTGTGTGACGGTGCGCTGCAGGCTGTGTTGTATTGAGTTGTGTTGTGTTGTGTGCAGCTGTGGCAGTGGTCAGACCTTCCTGACTGGCGTTTGGGGAAACACCTACCAGACCAGCTGGCAGAACCCTGGACAACAAGACCCCGGTAACACACACACCCCTACCCACTGTACATAACAACACACACACACACACTCGTGTGTTTTCAAGGTACAAACCAGTTCACAGGGCAGAGACGAGGCGTCAAGGTGTGTTAGACAGTCCGGCAGTTAAGACTCTTTGTGGGGCTCAGGCAGGACAGATGGACACGTGAGGAAAGACTGCCGAACGAGCGGCCCGTCGGGAAGTAGGGCTGCACGATTTGAAGAAAAAGTCTTTTTATTGTGATTATAATGAAAGAAATGGTACTCTGAGGCTACTTGCTTAATTAAGGAATGCACGAAATGACGCTCTAATCCAAAACTCCTTTCAGTTGCTATATATGTGAGAGGTCGCACGCCTCTGGAGCAACTAGACGCTGGTAAAGTGTCTCGCTCAGTGACACATTGGTGGATGTGTCATCTCTCAAACCAGTTGGTTCTCATGAACATCCGCCTCCTCCTCCAGATATTGCCATTCATTCATTCTACCTCTCTGAGCCGTCACTTTCAAATGCCACTTTTTCAAATGTAGGAATGACCGTGATGCTGCACACAGCAGCACTTGGGGGGTCTCGTATGTCTAGGAGGTCCAACACATCTGATAGTTTCAAAATGTTTGGAAATAAACAGATAACTGGGATCACAGCCAAAACCTGAGTTTTCACAATTGTGACTGTTAACAGATTTACACCTCTTAGGAGCAAAATCTATATGCAGGAGTATAATTCTCAAAATACACTGCTCAAAGAAATAAAGGGAACACTAAAATAACACATCCTAGATCTGAATGAATGAAATAATCTCATTAAATACTTTTCTTTACATAGTTGAATGTGCTGACAACAAAATCACACAAAATGATCAATGGAAATCAAATTTATCAACCCATGGAGGTCTGGATTTGGAGTGGAAAACCACACTACAGGCCGATCCAGCTGTGATGTAATGTCCTTAAAACAAGTCAGAATGAGGCTCAGTAGTGTGTGTGGCCTCCACGTGCCTGTATGACCTCCCTACAACGCCTGGGCTCCTGATGAGGTGGAGGATGGTCTCCTGAGGGACCTCCTCCCAGACCTGGACTAAAGCATCCGCCAACTCCCGGACAGTCTGTGGATGGAGCGAGACATGATGTCCCAGATGTGCTCAGTTGGATTCAGGTCTGGGGAACGGGCGGGCCGGTTCATAGCATCAATGCCTTCCTCTTGCAGGAACTGCTGACACTCCAGCCACATGAGGTCTAGCATTGTCTCGCATTAGGAGGAACCCAGGGCCAACCGCACCAGCATATGGTCTCACAAGGGGTCTGAGGATCTCATCTCGGTACCTAATGGCAGTCAGGCTACCTCTGGCGAGCACATGGAGGGCTGTGCGGCTCCCCAAAGAAATGCCACCCCACAC
>NW_025742370.1:0-1160 GCF_021292245.1 Micropterus dolomieu | reverse complement strand
GCAAATAGCACAACTTTTCATCGTCAATGCCTTTAGAAGGCACAGCAGAAATTTGACGTCGATCCGACTAAATCCCTAGGAGGAGTTCGTTAAAGTACGAAGTATGTAAATCATCCAAAAATGGCCATAAAATTCAAAATGGCCGACTTCCTGTTGACTTTAGGCTATGGGTTCTTGAGGCTTTTTTGTGCGTCTTGATACGATATATGTCCCCAGAAAATTTCGTACATGTAGGTTGAACGTGAATGAGGGGCTAATCATTTCCAATTTTCTAGGTGGCGCTAGCGAGTCATTTTGCCACGCCCATGTGCGAAACTTGTAGAATACGAAATTTTTCACCGGTTCTGACATGTTTGCAAATTTTGGTGAGTTTTCGAGTATGTTTAGGCCATGTCATTTGGGCCTACTTTGCAGAAAAAAAAAAAATAAATAAATAAAAAAAAAAAAATAAAAAATAATCCGAGCAGATTCAATAGGGACCTCGCACGGTCGTGCTCGGGCCCTAAAAAAAAATAATCCGAGCAGATTCAATAGGGACCTCGCTCGGTCGTGCTCGGTCCCTAAAAATAATCCGAGCAAATTCAATAGGGACCTCACACGGTCGTGCTCGGGCCCTAAAAATAAAAAAAAATAAATAAATAAATAATCCGAGCAAATTCAATAGGGACCTCACACGGTCGTGCTCGGGCCCTAAAAATAATCCGAGCAAATTCAATAGGGACCTCACACGGTCGTGCTCGGGCCCTAACTAGCTGGTGAACCCTAGTGCAGTTAGCAGCTATAGAGCCAGATCTCTTTCTCAGAAGTTGTTGGAGACTAACCCAGAGCTAAAAGGAGAGTGAATATTAGACTGAATCAATGGTAATATTGCACCATGTCTGCTGGATGTGTGCCAAAAAAAAGTCTAGAAGTGTTTTTGTGTAATTTTAGATGGGAACTACATTGTAAATTGTTGTTGGGTAGTTTTTCATCCATAACAAGCATTGTATTTTATAGGTTATTATTAGGGCCCGAGCACGACCGTGTGAGGTCCCTATTGAATTTGCTCGGATTATTAGGGCCCGAGCACGACCGTGTGAGGTCCCTATTGAATTTGCTCGGATTATTTTTTTAGGGCCCGAGCACGACCGTGCGAGGTCCCTATTGAATCTGCTCGGATT
>NW_025742369.1:0-2667 GCF_021292245.1 Micropterus dolomieu | reverse complement strand
AAAATTTTAATGTAATAAATTGTTTTAAGAAATGCTGAATGACCTTTCACATCACATCTGTCCTGGCCGGAAAAGCCGATAAAGTCTGTTCAAAACTGACACGTCAAACTGGAAGCCAAGTATTTCACAGCATGTACAGTCTATGTTTAAACACTTACATCAAACAGAAGCCCAGCTCTATCATCTTTGCTAGTTGTATCATATATAAAAAGTGTTGCAGTGGCTGATTGAAATAAAAAGCCAGCTTCCACAACAACTCTGCAGTTTGATCATCATTTCAGTTTCCTTTCACTGCTGCAGAGGGCGACAGTGTGCAGGAAGTTTTAGATTTCAGCTTTAAAAAAACTCATTTCAGAAAGAAGTTTGTTGGTAAGAAGTAAAGAACAAAAATAAAATGTTAAATGCTCTCTTTGACTTATTTTTCTCGAATATTAGTAGAGATCAGCAACACAATATCTCTGTAAGATATACTTCTACATTTTTACTGTGATCAGCAACATTATTAGAGCAAGAAATCTTGTCTGTTAAAATATTCAGATTAGGATGAATTGTGTCCCCATTTGAAAAAGACGTTGCAACAACAGGAAATAATGTTACTCTTTTACTCATGGATTTGTTTCTCTGGTGCCGAAATGTGTCTCGGTGCTGGTGAATTAAAGTTCACCTATTAAACTGCTTTTCCAGTCCTATATTGTTGTTCTGTGGCTCCTGTATGACAGCTTTGCATGATTCAAAGTTCAATAAAATAATTCTCTCTTATACTGACTCTTCATGAAGGCCTTCATTTCAGCCTCTGTCTGAAACAAGCTGTAGATGCTCCTGTCTCTTTAAGCCCCCCCCCCCGTCTCAAAGCCCACTCTCTTCTGACTGGCCAAGACCTGAAGCATGCTACCAGGCTGTCGTTGTCACTGACACTACAGACAGACTGAAGTGTGATTTATACTTCTGTGTCAAATTGACAATCGTAGCCTGACGTGCACCTCCTCAGGAAGTGCCCCGTGCTTTGAAGTAACTTTTAGTAGCCTCCAATCCAGCGTCTGTAACACGGTGGATCAATATATTTGACAGTCACAGCCCGAGTGAAATGACTCGTTTCACTATCAGAATGTGATCCATTCGTTCGATAACATTTGAAACGTGTATAACAGCCACACGTATTTTACCCCCATTCAAAATATCTTCTAACAAACGTAGACTAAGTGTTGTCAAATGACCTGTGAAGGTTTTTAAGGTTTGGCTTGAATTTGTTTTATAGCAAGGCTTGCCAGTACAAACCGTACAAAAGTTCAGAGAATTTAAGAGAAAGGAAAAGAAATGCACTTTTTAATGCAAAGAGAGAGATGAGGTTTGGTCACTGTGGGCTCTGATTGGTAAACATCCTGAAGGAAAATGCAAGGAAACATCTAAGCTTGTACTAGCCCATTTCAAAAAGTTCTCTCGTCAAAGGAGGAAAGTGTTCAGGGACTTGGGAGCAACTGAAGAAACTGGTTTTAATCTACACACTGAATCAGGACGGCTGGAACCAAATGAAGAAACTGATGGAACATCTATATAAGACTGGATTAAAAAGGCAAGGCAAGTTTATTTTTTAGAGCTCATTTAAACAGCAAGGCAATTGAAAACATGAGAGCATTAGAGGGAAATAAAAAAAGACATTGAAATTCAATTTTAAAAGGGTGAAAAAGAAAAGAAAAACAGATGATATAGACAAATTCATTAACAATGATGTGTACAGCAAACAGTGGAAGGCAGCAAAACGCCGTAGATGAGTCTAGTCTGCCAAATAAAAGAACTACAACTCCCACAATGCCGCAATGGGGTGGGCTTCACGTGATACGATCCGTCAGCTTCATGTGACCAGGAAACATGGCGGATGTAGAATAGTGATGGCAAGTTCGAGTCTTTTGACAGACTCGTTCATTCAAATCTTACAGAAGCGCATTGTATTCACCAAAGAAAAAATAAATTGGAAGCCTTATGTCAAAGATGTCATAATTCCGAGAAGAAATCTGGATTTTGTAATTATCCCGTAATTATGACAAAAGATCTTCACACTTATACAATGTAGCGCCCCCAAAATCACCTTACACATTAATGATATACTGCTGGTTATTGTAGCATGGCTAAATTAGCTGTGAATTTTAATAAATTTATGAGAAATAATACCCAATTATGAATTTTAATATTCAAAAATATCAAAAATCCATAAAAAGCTCTCGTTTAAAAAAGGGCACCACCGGAGTTGTTATTATCCTAGAGTCTCCGGACCACTTCACGTGTGTGGCTTCAAGTGAACAAAGGCCTCGTTGCGCTGGACGAACTCTTAGGGCGTTTCCTGGAGAGGCACGCCGGACGCGTGCCGAAGCGTCCAGAGAGCAGAGCGGAAGACCAGGGCACGAGGGGAAGAGCAGAGCAGAGAGAGCGAAAGCGACGTCGTGTGTCGTGCTTTTGTTGTCTGGGGCGTGGTTCCCCAGAGGGCGTTTCAGGTTTCCCGAGGGACTGCCTTTCTAAACTTTAATGTCTAAAAGAAAATCTATTTGCATGTATTATAATCAAATATTATCCACAATCAAACCTCAGTGGTCAAACAGTTGTACCGTTCTAAGTTAAGCATTTTGCAACAGGAAACAATTACTAGTCAGGATAAGTGGGTGACATTTATACATT
>NW_025742368.1:583-18847 GCF_021292245.1 Micropterus dolomieu | reverse complement strand
CAGGGATATCCTGGACGAAAACCTTTTCCAGAGTGCTCTGGACCTCAGACTGGGCCGAAGGTTTACCTTCCAACAAGTCAATGACCCTAAGCACACCGTTAAAATAACGAAGGAGTGGCTTCACAACAACTCCGTGGCTGTTCTTGAATGGCCCAGCCAGAGCCCTGACTTAAACCCAATTGAGCATCTCTGGAGAGACCTGAAAATGGCTGTCCACCAACGTTTACCATCCAACCTGACAGAACTGGAGAGGATCTGCAAGGAGGAATGGCAGAGGATACCCAAATCCAGATATGAAAAACTCGTTGCATCTTTCCCAACACGACTCATGGCTGTATTAGATCAAAAGGGTGCTTCTACTAAATACTGAGCAAAGGGTCTGAATACTTATGACCATGTGATATTTCAGTTTTTCTTTTTTAATAAATTTGCAAAAATTTCTACATTTCTGTTTTTTTCTGTCAAGATGGGGTGCTGAGTGTACATTACTGAGAAATAAAATGAACTTTTTTGATTTTTGGAAAATGGCTGCAATGAAACAAAGAGTGAAAAATTTAAAGGGGTCTGAATACTTTCCGTACCCACTGTATATCAAATGTATAAAGTACATCAGAAATGACTGGCAAAAATGGCTGGTCTGGTGAGCTTTGAATTTCCTTTTTAAATAGTGGCAATATCTAATTATTTTAATTTAGGGTATGTGTAATGCATTGTCATTAACAATTTAATTGGGCAAAAAATATTCTCCCAGTTTAATGCAACGTAAAAAAAAATTCAACCTACCAATGGAGGACTGTCACTTTCAAAAGGAACTGCAATAATGTCATCCTCCTCCACTTCCTCAAGATCCTCAATAACAAGGTGATTGACAGGAGTTCTATAAAATAAGATTTCTTTAGTTTCAGTGTCAGTATTATGTTAGTCAGGCCTTAAAAAATGCATTTGTAACTCTTTTGGACCCAAATTTCCTTGCAGACTACTGGCATTGGTGATCTACAGGTTTATTCTGATATTCTCTGTAAAATCTATAGATGATTATTGAGACTGTTTATGTGAATGCACTGTCACACATGGTTCCTGTTTGGAAACCTGTGACATACCCGTTGAGTGGTTCCATTCGGGCCCTCCTGTAAAAGACCTAGAAAGTACAAGTGTTGCAAGAAATTAAAATGTCTCAAAATATCATTATTTTGAAAACATCCTTAATGCTACATATTACAAAACTACAGACCTATTGTCATGTACAATACAAATGTATTATTGTTTTACAATAACTTACCAGTGATAGTTCATGTCTCTGCTCGGTGAGCTTCCATCACTGTCCATTGTTGAAGACAGGGACATGGCATTAAGGGGAGGGGACTGGGAACTTGCATGCGAACTACTGTTGGATGTGACCGATGGCATGCTGATGGGTGCTGTAGGAGCACAGGGAGTGACCTGATCTTGATGGCCTGTTTAGTAACTTTTCCAGTGTGCTAACATTAAATGAGTGCTGGCCAGAAAAAACTCACCTCAAATGGCAGTGTAATATGAGTCTGGGGAATAATATACACCTGTTTCTGCTTCTGCCAAATGCTGTCTTCACCTCCTTCAGTGTATTTGCCTGAATTTTACTCAGAACCCTGGACTTGTCAGCTCTTGCAAGATGAAATCAAATTACATTCAGGCTAACTGTGGGAAAGCTTAATAACAGATAACAGATGTAATTGTTAAACTCTGGGAGAGTCCAGGAAAGTTGGACATCCAATAGCTAGTCATATTCTTGTAGTGTATCTGTGAGACAGGAGCTGGGGAGTTTTAAATTTCTTTACTCAACTTAATTATCGTTTTTTTCTCAGTTTGCCTTACTTAATAACTTTGAAAAACAGACTTCACTTTATTTTGGTTACTTGGTTATGCTGGAATTTGAACACATGTGAAGCACCTTGTTATTTTGTACAAAAGGCTCTATACAGGACAATCTGATTGACTGGTTCTACAGACTTAATTTCCTCTAATATTGTAATCATATCACTATGGCAATAGTCAAAATAATCACATTTAGAGTTCAGATATAAATAAACGTCATATCCAACACTGTCCAATCCACAGCAATGTTGACGAGTGTGCATTCTGTGTGTAAATAAATAAACTCATAGTGCATGTTTACATTCAAAACAAATACAGTAGGTACATTACCTAAGCCCACTCTGGTTAGTTTACAGCATTCTGCATGAGGTGGAAGGACAATGTGGTCAGCATTTGGCAACAGGAAGAGCTTTACTCTCCAAACTCCAGTCGTCCTATTTGCAGGTGCTTGTGTTTCTATACAAAAACAGTGTTACATATTGTTTCCTCTCAGGCATTTTTGTTTAACTGTTTCACTTCACTGATTAACTTTGGCCAGGAGGGAGAACAGTTATGGATGACTATATAATTATCTATTTATATACCTATTTGACACTAAAGGTATATTAAATACTATATCTGTACATTGTCATGTTATCTGATTAACATTCTACCATTAATTGATATATATATATATATATATTACTAGTTTTTTCCTAACTTAACCTTACTTACTGTAACTTACACAGCAGCTAACCAGCTGTTCTAGCTAATGCAAACAGTTTCAGCTTCAACATTAAGTGCAAAAGATCACACGTGAAGTAATTGGGAGCCACTTGCAAGTTAGCAGACACAGTAAAAATGAACCCGGTAATGTTAAACTTTGCTGTAATCAGTGGCGGATACAGAACGTCATTAATAGGTGGGCCTGGTGAATATACGAAGGGGCCTCGGTTTTTTAAGCTTATATACACGACTGATAAATATGTCAACTATAGCAGATCGGTAGTGAATTTAAATAGGCCTATGCCTTGTACTCATGTCAGTCAGCCCTCCCGCCTGCTTTAAACCTGAAGGTGATCTATTAATCTGTCATTATACGCGATACGCATGTAGACTATCACAACATTAAGTCAGTGCGCACACGGAGAGTGTGTGGTCGACTCGTGAAGATAAAAATTCACAGGAGAACGAGCTGATTCAATGTTTTAAAAGGAATCATGACATAAGAAAACAGGTGTGCTATGGAAATATAGTCAGCTGTATTTCGAGACACAGAGCCAGAAGTGCATTCACAAAACGTAAACAAATGTCAAAGCAGGAGACAGTGAACATTACAACACAAAAAGTGGGCCGCCGCCCCGGCAGAATTACACAGATAACAGCATGGCAGATGACGCCACACATAAAATAATAAACAGCAACAGATCTAACATTGCATAAAACACGTTAAACGAGTTGCTACACCCAAACTGAACATGAATAGGCTTTTAATACCCTAGTAATAAAAATTTATCGAATCAGACCATCCTTTCAGAAACAGCAGTAATGCCACGGCAGGCCAGCATAAAAAAAACACAGTGCTGTGTAGCCTACCTGAGCTCTGAACCAGGCGGAGTCTCCCGGGCTTTGAGTTGAAAATGTTGATTATGTCATCATAATCCGAACTGTCAATAAGTTATCTTTCAAACGACAGAAGTGCCAAGTTGTTCAGGCGTCCAGTCAGCATGGATGATCTCGTTTGGCACGTCTGAATCCTGTTTGTTGCAGAGAAAAGTCTCTACGTTGCAGGATGTTAAAGGCAGTGTTATGATGGCCCTCAACAAACGATTGATGTTGGGGAAAATGTCGGCAGGGCAGCTATCCAGTACTTCGATTAATGTGGGGAAGTTCTCCTTATCCATTTTCCGTCTGATGTGCTGGATGAATACTGCATGTTCAGCATCAGCAATGTCAATGCCATACAAAGCACACGGATCATTTAAAATGTTTTTCACTCCAAAAGTGGCAGTTCCAGGTGCGAAAGAGGCCGAGGCTCTCATTACACCGTAGGTGTCGTCTTTAAACCTGCAGTTTAACTCTGTTATCTGTCGGTCAATGATGCAGTTCCACAGGGCCCTTAAATCCTCAGTGCTTCTGACAGCCGAGGTCTTTCCCAGCGTTGTGGTCACAACAGAGTCATGAAACTTTGAAGGCAGCTTGCGTTCACAAGAAGCAACCATGTCCCAGTTAGCTATCTCGTGCTTTTCCATCAGCTCTTCTGTCAGCCTGTGCACTTCAACAAAGTCACCCTTCGAATCATCTCAGAAAGTTGCATATGTAGCTTTAAGTGTTTCAATAAGTGAAATACAGTCCGTCACACACAGCGTTGAGCTCTGCAGCCCCTTGGTGGCAAAATCTCTGTTTTCAAACAGTTTGCAAAACGTTAAAAGCATGAAAACATACTTTTTCGTTTGCAACTGTTGCAACAGCTGGTCTGCTTCGATTTTACTTTGTCCACTAGTTTTGGAAAATCCAGTAGTACTTCAAGCAACTGCAAAATCTTATGCACTGACCCTGATTTTGCACTCCATCTGGTATCACACGTACGCTCCAGCTCCATAACCTGGCGGTTGGGATGCATCTCCCTTTGTACCTCCACCAACCGAGAGTGCCGGTAAAGAAGCTGTGTATTTGATTCACAGTGTCAAAAAAAGTACTCATGTCCGGACACCTTAGCACTAAGTTTAGCCAATGAGAGTTGCAATGCACATAGATGGCTTTAGGAAATGTTTCTTTCAAAATAAACTGTACCCCTTCCTTGTGCCCCGACATGACCGATGCTCCATCGAAACAGAACCCGACGCAGAGAGCAGGATCCAGTTTGAGTGGTTGAAGGACCTCCAGGATTTTCTGTGATATCCCTTGCGCCGACAGATCTGCGGCCTCAACAAAGCCCACCGCCTGTTCTTTGATGATTCCTCCATGTATGAATCACACACACACTGCAACCAGCTCATGTTTAGCTAAATCCTTATACTCATCCGCAAGTATGGCAAAATATTGCCCATGCAGTCCAGTCTTTATTTTACGGAGTAGGATCGATACTGCAGCTTCAAGCAGCTCATCCTGGATGTGGTGGCTCATGAAGGTGGCATTTCGGGGCAGCTTGTTCAGTCTATTTTCAATTTCCGAAGCATATTTTGACATGAACTTGAAGAGCTTGGCACATAATATGGCAATGTCCAACACAACTTTAACATGCTCCCTGTTTCGCTCCACAAATGACGGGGTGTCACCGTACAGCTGGTTCACAACTGTCCCGCAGCTTTGCGGTGCATGACTGACCATGTATGATTTTTGCTTAGTTAGCGCCACAGCATGGGGCTTGCTTGCTTCATGTTTGTCGCAGGCTTCTCTGTGTCATGCGGTGTGTGTGGTGAGGCAGGAGATAAGTGGACCCAAAAGCAGACACGGAAACAGTCAGGTACAGTTCAAAGAGTCCGTGGGTACACAGTCCAGAGTAAGCAGGGGAAAAAACAGCGGATGGACAGGGACAAAGAGGATATCAGGCGGGTGGCCTGAAGGCGGGGCAGAGGGAGAACAGGGACCAAACAGTTCACAAAAAGTCCCGGAGGACAACCCATGAGGCCGGGCAAACCAGGGGGGAAACACAGCTCAGGAGGTCGTTCCGGAGGACGACCCAACAGGCCGGGCAGATCAGCAGGACTGAACAGTTTGGAGGGACGACCCGGAGGTTAACCCAACTGGCAGAGTTCCGTGGGTTGGCAGGAAGGCAAACACGGAGGCTGAAAACCCACTGGAGGCCAAGCAGGAGGCCGGCAACGATGGTGAAACCTCCCCGGAGGTCCCAGCAGAGGTCGCAGGCGACGGCGGGAGGCCACCAGAGGCTGACGGCAACAGTGAGACCTCTCCAGAGGTCAGGCAGGAGGCCTGCGGCGGGGACAGAACCTCTCCGGAGGTCAGGCTGGAGGCCGGTGTAGGGGGCTTGGGACCTCAGGAGACAGAGCTGGGCTGAGGACCACGGACAGAGCTGCTGGGCTGAGGACCACCGGCAAGACAGCTGGGCTGACGACCACCGGTGAGACAGCTGGGCTGATGACCACCGACTCGACACAGGAACCTGGAGTTGGCTGGTCCACCAACGGAGCTGGTGTTGGTCGGACTACCGACGGGGCAAGAGGAACAGGAGTCGGCTGGACCACCAACGGAGCTGGTGCTGGTCGGACCACCAATGAGGGAACATGAGTCGATCGGACCACCGGCGGAGCCGGTGCCGGTCGGACCACTGACGGAGCACAAGAAACAGGAATCGGCCGGGCCACCAACGGAGCTGGTGTTGGTCGGGCCACCGACAGGGCACGAGGAACAGGAGTCGGCTGGGCCACCAACGGAGCTGGTGTTGGTCGGTCCACCGACGAGGGAACAGGAGTCAGCTGGAGATCAGGGAGGCTGCTAGCAGCGCTAGCAGGCTGGGGATCAGGCAGGTGGGCAGGCAGGAGGCTAGCAGCGCTAGCTGGCCGGTAATCAGGGGGTTAACTGGCTGACAGCTAGCTGGTTGGCTGACTGGTTGGGGATTAGCAGTCCTTGGGCTCTCTGGCTCTAACGCCAAGTCCATCAAAAAAGGGACCAGAGAGCTAGATGTCCAGGAATCTCCAACCAGCCTTGATGCTGTAGCCGACTCGGGTAAGGGAAGATCAGACGGGTGGCTAACGGTGCTAGCCGGCAGGGAATCAGGCAGGCAGCTAGCAGGCTGGGTGCTTGCAGGCCGGGACAGGAAGAAGCCTCCCACCATGCAGCTAGCAGGCTGGGAATAAGTCCTTTGGGGGTTAGCAGGCCAGGGAACAGACGGCCTGAAGCTAGCAGCGCTGGGAACAGGCACACCTTCACACACCTTCTGTTACAATTCAGAACTGTCCCTTTAAGGCTCTCCAGCACACAATCTGAACATTGACCAATCAAAATCCTTGTCCCGCCTGTTCCATTGCATGAAGCAGTTTACATGTTAACTAGTGAGTGCAAAATGTCGACTAGTTAACTAGTTAACACCTCTTTTCACCTTACTAGTTAACTAGTAAGGCTTAAAATGTTTTACTAGTTAACTTGTATGTCTACTAGTAGGACTATTCAATTCAATTCAATTTTATTTATATAGCGCCAAATCACAACAACAGTGTGCCACTCAAAAATTCAAGATGGCAACCATTTTCAAGATGGACACCATTTCTGTCAGAGCTCAATTTAATGTGTTATGGAAGGTTTTGTTTAATAGAGTCAACGTCATTACACAACCAGGGCACACTGGTAACTTCACTGCTGTGGAACTCAGCATGGGGTTCAGTGTCAGCTGATCTAGTTTTACTTACACTGTAGTTATTGAGTAGTAGTAATAGTATAGCTAAGTTTAGTGTCCCAAATGCTGTCTAACAGCCCCTCATCAATTAGCTAGTAATAGATGTAGTTAGATAGCCGCACCTGAATTGACAGGTTGTGTCAGCAAGGCTGATTTTGTTCTTACTAGTTAACTATTGGAAGGCATTTTGTCAAACTAGTTCGGCTTTGCACTGAACTAGTAAAAACTTTGATCAAACTAGTTTGAATTTTTTCGAATTAGTCAACGACTTGACCGAACTAGTTTGACAAAAATGCGCACTAGTCGACGACTTGATCGAACTAGTTTGACAAAAATGCGCACTAGTCGACGACTTGATCGAACTAGTTTGACAAAAATGCGCACTAGTCGACAACTGGCTGATGGTGCGGGGGACTGGGATGGACCTACATAAACTGCTGTGGGGGCAGCAGGTGAGACTGCATATCTGATGGCTGACGGTGAAGTAGTGGGTGTGGCCATCGGTGGTGTGGATGATGAAGAAGCAGGTAGAGACTGTGAAAGTGTCCCAGGTCCATCTGGTGGAGATGTTTCTGGCAGAGTTCGAGTTCTTTCAGGTTCTGAGATCTTGACGGACAAAACAAACAGCCTGTTTAGTAGCTGTTATCAGTGGAAGTTTTTCCTTGCCTCTGTCGCCTAGTGCTGCTCTTGGTGGGAATTGTTGGGCTTCTGTAAATAACATCACAGAGTACGGTCTAGACCTGCTCTTTTATGAAAAGCCTCTGAGATAACTGTTGTGATTTGGCGCTATATAAATAAAATTGAATTGAATTGAATTGAATTGTGCTAATATTAAATGAGTGCTGGCCAGAAAAAACTCACCTCAAATGGCAGTGTAATATGAGTCTGGGGAATAATATACACCTGTTTCTGCTTCTGCCAACTGCGGTCTTCACCTCCTTCAGTGTATTTGCCTGAATTTTACTCAGAACCCTGGACTTGTCAGCTCTTGCAAGATGAAATCAAATTACATTCAGGCTAACTGTGGGAAAGCTTAATAACAGATAACAGATGTAATTGTTAAACTCTGGGAGAGTCCAGGAAAGTTGGACATCCAATAGCTAGTCATATTCTTGTAGTGTATCTGTGAGACAGGAGCTGGGGAGTTTTACATTTCTTTACTCAACTAAATTATAATTTTATTTTCTCAGTTTGCCTTACTTAATAACTTTGCAAACAGACTTCACTTTATTTTGGTTACTTGGTTATGCTGGAATTTGAACATATATGAAGCACCTTGTACTGTTATTTTGTACGAAAGGCGCTATACAGGACAATCTGATTGATTGGTTCTACAGACTTAATTTCCTCTAATATTGTAATCATGCATGCAGTGATGTACATGTTTTATCTCTGACGCTTTACAGAACGGTCAAGATGATCCACCAGTTCACAGACGGAATGAATGCATTTGGGAAGTTGTGGGACCTGGTGAGGAAGAACTGGATTTCCTTCCTGCCTTTGTTCACCAACATGCAAGAGCCCATGTCAAAGGCAGCCTTCAAGGCAACTTCAGTTACAACTACAGCAGGAGAGGCAGCAACCATCGCGAGGCAGAAGAGGACACCATCTACTGCTGGGAGATGGTGCTTAACATGATTGAAGGTACGTTTTATTCCTTTATGAAAATGTTAGAGAACTAATTATGAAACACTACACAAACATCCATGAATGTGCTGTGACAGAAGGAAAATACAAAGTGTTATTATTTTACCAATTTAGGAAAATGAAAATGATCTTACTGCAATGCAGCCAAAGCCATTAAAACAAGGGGCACGTACAAATTGATCAAAAGTACCTTTTGTCTCAGAAGTGTACTCAGAAGCCAGTCAGGTTTATATTCTCTACATTTGTGATAAAAGGAAATACAGTCCTGATCTTGTAAAGTTTGACATTTGATTTTAGAAATGCAAATGTCACTTAGATGCTTATGTTTTTTCTGGCAGATAAAGTGACTGAACTCAAATTCGAAGACCTTCTGATTTTCATCACTGGAGCAGACAAGGTTCCTCCCCTGGGCTTTCCCAGGAAGCCCTCCATCGACTTCTATGAACAGGAGGCAGGCCTGCGCCGTTTGCCCTTCGCATCTACCTGCACAATGTGCCTGTACCTGCCGAGAGGCGTCAGTCAGTCAGAGGAACTGCATCAGATGCTTTTACAGGCCACAAGAGACTCTTTGGGATTTGGAAAGGTGTAGTCCATGTCAGGCATGTTTTCAGGAGCTGTCAGTGGTAATGAGTAAAGATTACTATCGTAATCTCCTTTTCCCACCACTCTGCCACCCGCTAATCCGCTATCCGTTCAAAACATCGTCGGACTTGCCACTAGCAAGACTGCCCAGCCACACTGCTGAAAAAGTTGCCCGTGTATCATCAGCTTAACACTACTAGTTATTGGGTAAAGTAAGTATTATAGTCCAACACAGGTTGACACAGAGTTTGCTGCTGGAATGCGCAATTTTAATTTTGTGCATGCGCACATAAATTAATGTTCATGCACGTATGAATGCATGTTCACATGCTTTATCTTTTCTGAGCTGCAGCTTGTAAACACCATCTTCCGTCTGAGTTTATCAGACTTAATAATTAGTTGTATTTCACTTTAACATTGTTCAGACAGATCTAGAGAAGCGCTGTGCAGCTTGGTTAGCAAGAGTTTTTTTCTCTTCTTGTGCCCGGAAGGATAATCCCTCTTTATCCTCTCATCAACACTGTAAACACTTTGTTTCACAATATTGGCAGAGATATCAAAAATGTTACAACCAAACCCCCGGTCTCCCCTACAGTATGTACCAGCTACACCATCTGTCTGTTGATGCCAAAACACCAAATAAACACTGAAAACAACAACTAAATAATGCAGCATATGTTGTAAATAGAAGGGTGTTTTTACTAGAGTCTGAGAATGCTTAGGAAATTTTTTGAAGTGTTTCAACTGAGAACTGCGGCACAGTCAAAAGTTGTAAACAGGTAGTTTGTGAGGTATTTTCCTCAAATGTAGGGTAGGTGACATGCAGTAAGTACAGCTTTGCCAGGGAAACAAATGGAGTACTCCGTATACCTTGTTAGTATGTCTTTAGACTGTGAGAAAAAACTTCACAACTCTACACAGAGAGGCCCCAGTCAAACCCAGGACTTCTTGCTGTGAGGCAACAACACACTGAGTCACTGTGATGTTTCAGTGATTTACAATAGTCTTCCATGTAGTGATGATGACTGTATATTGATTTACCTTTGGATCTAGTTCTATTACAAAGAGGAGTGGGGAAAGTGAGCAACGATGTCTCGTCTCCAAAATTAATCCTCCGAATAAATTATTATACATTTTACCAGTAGACTAATAATATAATAACTTTACAAAATGTCTGTTCTCGAATGGAAATTACACTTGCTTTTTTTCAGTATTCATAGCCTCTGTAGCATAGGTCTATCTGACCGACAGACACTTGAACTGATGATTTTAGGTTGATTGGAAATCTCAAAACCAACAAGAGCTGGTTACAAAAACACAAAACAACAATATATTATTGAGGTGAAAAGGTGCCACATTCACATTTAAAGAGGTTACTTCCCCAAACAAAGACACAAAGAGGAAGGAAATCATGACTCAGCAGGGATGTTCTTAGATGAGAAACGTTGATCTACAAGAGACACAGATCTGAAAGCAAAACAGAATGCCTGAGAGCTGCACAGCATTATATTCTGTAATAGTTAGGCTATAGATTTTTAATTGTCACCTGCCACCTGAATTTTGTGTTTCTCTTTATAAAATAAATAAAAAATCACCAACTGGTACAGAAAACTTCGTCAGAATGCAGGAAATAAAGTCTTTAATACTCAAAATTTTTATATAATTTAGCATCAAAGATTTCTTAAAAATAGTGGTAAAATCTCTCGTCCCGTGAACCCAATCTCGAATGTTGTCTCGTCTCGTGGGTTAAGTGTCTCGTCCCACCCCTAGCAACAAGTAAAGCTATCTTTTAATCAGCAAACTCTGTAAATCGCAGAGAGTTGGGGCAGAGCAGTCAGGGGACATGAGAAACTTTAGGACACCTTTACAATGTTGCCTTTACAGACGGCGTAGGACATAAGCAGCGAGACAGCTGACTTCCGATGTTGACAGAGCAACTGTCAATCAATCGAACGAGAGTCATCAAGACATTTCACTCAAAACAACACATTCCGACCACAAGGTCAAAACTAGAGGAACAGTCAGGATCGCCTTAGTCAATAGGATTCATCCTCTGGTGGGTGGGGATATGACCTTTTAACTCAATTTACTGATGTATAGTTGCTTATTAATTCTCTAATAACTCTGGAGAACTTCAAGTTCTTTGTACGACTGACTGCTGGCAGGGCACCGAGGTGACTCAAACAGAGTCTTAAAGCTCTCTACTTTACATTTGACATTAAACTAGCCATTGTGGGTTCATGTGCAATGTGATTTTGAATCGATCCACACACATTTACCTGCCCACTGACATGAAACCCACAAAAATGAGATATTCTGCACATTTGCTGGATTTGTGGTAAACATAAGCCTTCCTTAAGGGGCTAGGAACACATTGTTTTATAGTGAGCTAATGAACTTGTGTTTTTCTGAGTTTAGTTCAGGCCTCAACTCGTTGAAAATCCCCAGCAACTGTAGACGATCACTGTTGGAAGGAATCTGTTATTTACTGGAGGAGAGTTTACCACAACCTATTTGTCTGTACCTCACCATGCCTTCACTCATCTGTTCTTTGTTTCCATGCATGCTTTGGCAAAACGTCTGCTGCTCTTAATTGCTGTATTAATTGCTTAAAAAAAACATTTAGTTCCTGGGTGGTAACCCAGACTGAGCAGTAGACATGGCTATTATCTGTGGAATAATAGGGTCACATGATCAAACCCTAAACAAAAGAAAATACCAAAGAACCAGAAAAACAGCACAATATTATCGCATGCACTATGAGTCATTTTCAAAAAAGATGGGTGTCTGTCTCCTCCTATATACGGATGAGGAGGGAGAGGTCTGGCTCATGGATATAAATACTAGCTTCAGACAGCAACAGGAACTGTCTCTTTACAGGACATTCCTCCAGACCTTAGGAAAGCAGCCTGAACCAGGTAAATGCTGGAGATTACTGCAGTCACAGGAGGGAATTTGTGTTTACTACTGCTAGATAAGCTCTCAACTGTATGACATGACTCCTTTCATCAGCACCATGCTATGCAGGAGCACATTTGCTAATATTTGTTTTACAGAATACATGTGGATTTTAATTATTTATTGTTGATTATTTAATTCTGTTCTTATTTCTTTTCAGCCTTCATAACCACAGACACAATGGCAGGTTAGTGCGTTTCTGCTCAGGGATTCTTTTTAGAGGATTGGGATTATCACAGGGCATGATTTATCCTGTCTAAATCCACAATGTTTGAACATGTCAGCCTCAGTAATTGGTGTAAAAAGAAATGTTTCCTCTAAGCGCTGAAAGTTCATCAATTGATAATGTCTTTTTATCTACAGATGCAAGCTTTCAGCAGAAGTTCCTGGAAGCCCATAATGCCTACAGAGCGAAGCACAACACACCACCGTTGACCCTTAGCAGTGAGTTGACGGCTTCAGCTCAGAAATGGGCCGATCACCTGCTGTCAATCAAAACCCTGCAGCACAGTAACACTAAGGACGGAGAGAACGTCTTCTTTAAGTCCAGCTCAGCAACCTTTAAACCGACAGGTTGATTTTAGATCCATCCCCTTTCTTTTCCATCCTTTTTTTCTGCCTAGTCATTCAATCAGACTTGACAGATCACATTCAGTCCTTTATGTAAAGCTGATTTCTTCAGGTGCTAAACTTTCTACATTACATGTTCATGATCGATTAAAATGAGACTGTCATTTTTAAAAGAAGAAATGCCACTTCTCTCCGTTTACAATTAAAAGTTGAATTACTGAACAATAAAACACACACTTGCTTATGTCATTACACTGAGGAGTTTTGCTTCTACAGTATAACTTGTTCTGATATGACCAGTAGCTTATGGTGGCTAATGTTAGCTAACATTAGCAAACTTAAAGACATTCCTGACACAATTTTTTTAATTTATGACTCCTCTAGTGCTACACAGTGTTTTACAAGACACCCTTCTTTGCCATTGTAGTTTGCTGGTTAGCTGAACTGTCCTTCTCTAACTTGAGATTATATTTTATTGCAGAGCAAGTTTGTTTAGGCTATACAACTCAAACCAGAACTACCAATTCAAATGTCAACATCATGTTCATTTTATGTATTTTTTTCTATTTCATGTTTTAGGGAAAGAAGCTGTAGATTCGTGGTACAGTGAGATCAAGAATTACAACTGGAGCAGACCTAGATTCAACAGCAATACTGGTAACAAACAACCCACCTGATTCGTTCCAAAGGAAGTCCATTAATAGACATAGATTTGAAATGTGAAGATGAGCAAGAAGGTTCATGCCATAAGAATGAAAATAAATTAAGTTAGTAATTTATGTTGCTCTGTATACAAATCAGTTTATATCAACCTTATGTTGTCATTTCTATGAATTTAGTTTCATTAAGTTCAATATTGTGCATTAAAGTCAAGCTACAAAAATAGCATCACACTTTGACCTCACTACAGTGCTTTGTTTCTTCCTGCAGGTCATTTTACTCAGGTGGTTTGGAAAGACAGCACTGAACTGGGTGTGGGTATGGCCACTAATGGCAACATGGTCTTTGTGGTTGGGCAGTACCGGCCAGCTGGCAACATGAACATGCCGGGATACTTTGAGAAAAACGTCCTCCCCCTAGGTAACATTTTTGTACCACAATTTTGTATATTTTTTGTCTGAGAAGGCGGGTTGAGTACATTACCTCAAAAGGCTGCAGAAGTGAATTTTACAAGTTTGCTGCTGCAAAGGATGCAAGTTGTATTTTATTTAAATTTTGTGAATTTTATTGCTCAAATATATAAATGCAGCATAATTGTGCATTCAAGTGATGTCAAATTATGGTTATGTCAGATGTTTGCCTAATTTGGACTATGAGACACCAAAGAGTGGTGGAAGTATTTAAGTAAATTTACTCAAGTAAAGTTTTGATGTACTTGTACTTGAGAACTTCTATTTTATGTTACTTCATACTTCTTCTACTCCACCACGTCAGCTATAGTTAGTAGTTACCCTGAATATTAAGGTTTGACACACAAACCATATGATCCACTTCTAAATCAGATGCAGATTGTTGTAAATGTACATCCAAATAATAAATGAAATTGTTAAGAGCCTTGTAGATCAGTCTTAAACTGTTTTGGTTTTAGAATGCAAATATCACAGAAAAAGGAATTCTGCAGCACTAAACTATCAAAGAACGTGTGTAAACTTTAGTTGTGGTTCACGTGGAGGTATAAAAACCTCACTTAAAAAACATTTACCTCCTAAATAACCAGTTTGTGTTGGTACCAAACTTTATACGCACCTGACTTCACCCTCTGGGGTGCATGCAGTGACCGCTGGGGAGAAACCTTTATGTCTTTTTTATTAAACCTGATTCTACAACAGTAAGCTAAATGTCTTCTGCAGATGCTGAATTCTCAGTAATCAGATGTTTCTTCTCATGCAACCACTTTTCAGTCAGCTAGCTGGTGCAGGTTTTCAAATGTTTCCTGCAGCAACAGATTCTCGTGTTTTAGGTTTGTTATTTTAACACTTGCATGCCTCACCAGTATCTACTTTCACTTTCCAGCATAAAGGCTGTGCATTTTACATGTGGCAGAGAGGTGGGTGGAGTGAGAAGAGGAATTCCTGCACACTGCTGTAGATAACCTGGACCATCCCTGCAACCCTCAACACACGACTGATTAATAGGTCATGATGAGTCAGAATGATTTTAATTGTACTGAGGTTCAATATGAAGATTGTTAATGGTTGTGGAGTTGGCTTTTTCAGTTTATACATGTGTTTCTGAATATAAAGCACAAAGTACTAAATTGAAAAGAATGATTTAATGTTGCTCTTAGAATTAAGAATAAATGCCTTGCATAAAAGATATGGTCTCAGCTCACAAATGATTTCATGATTTTGTAGACAGAAGTGAATATAGCTTTCTTCAGAAGGCTGTGTTGGGTATGTGGTGCAGGTAAAGATGGAGGTGATTCAGGGATGGTGGAACCCACTGATGAGCTTCTATATGTTGTGGGTCCAACTCAACAAAACACCAGTTATTGAGAGGGCGCCCACATGATGACCCTGTAGACGTGCCTGCACTCTTACACTCACACTCAAATTCATATTGGAATCATGGTCTTTGGAAAGACAGGTCAAGGGTCAGGGTAGAATAGTTTCTCATACCAGAGAGGTTGCTAACTACGAACTATAGTGGAGCCAGATAAGCAGGGAGGAGGCTGGATTACTGAGCAGGCCATGGCATTCAAATAAAACTGCATATCAAGCCAGTGGGGCCAGCCTATGTTGGTGAGCCTAAACAGATCAAATGTAGATTTAAGGCCATATCAAGCAGCCAAGTAGCTGATCTTTGCTTGGGAGAAAGAAGGATTTATAGGCAGTTTAACAAAAAGGTACTTTAGGTCATGTTTGATACCAACTGCAGGGTCTAATGATAGATCAAAACATAATTTAACATGAATACTGTGAATGAATACTCATTTTACTGTCTATTCATAACTGTCCCAAATTATTTCAGAGGGAACCAGTGGTCTCATCACTCATCATCATTTTTATATTGTGGAAAGGTATGATGATATAAGATCTGTCTCAATACCCACTCTCAAACATGAAAAAGTTAATGACATGATGCATTTACCGTTACAATCAAATGTTCAGATGTTAGTGGTTCTTTCTAATGGTCATGTTAACGCACATCTATATCAATCAAATGCACATTTTATTGTGAAATATAAGAATGCTGCTTTAGAAAAAAATATATTTCTTTATTTTAGGTGATTTAGATGATTATAATACTATCACAAATGACATGTATGGATATTGTCAACATGACTGTAAGAGAAATCTTAAATAAGCTTTACTCAAGTTTCAATATATTGAGGCATGTGCAACACTGAATACAATTATATAATGCAGCCGTTGCCAAATGTTATTTTGAGCTTCTTAACACAAAACATCTAAGTCCCACTTTTATTTTGACCTTCTGACTCAAATTTAAATAAAATAAAAATTCTAAAAGGTACCGCTATGTGGCAGCATACCACAACAAAAGGAGCAGTCCTTGCTCTCCATGTTATACTGACAAGTAGAACCTAAACAAAAACGTAATCTAATTCTTCTGAAAACTCTGAAAGTTACACACATACAAGATTTACTTAAAAACCAACATACTAAATAAACATGTTTTATTTTGTACTTATTTACCTTTGTAATCTATGATTCAAAGAGTTTTGTAACATTTCACAAAAATAAAAATCCTTAATTGACATTTATAATAAAGTGTGTAGCTTTTGATGTCATTTTCCACAAACAATTTTTTTTCAAGAGGTTAGATGAAGATACTCATCACTCAATATGGAGTAACCTAGAATGAATTGAAATACGTTACGTAAATCACGTAGCTAGCTAACGCTAAAGATACAAAGCTATTGTAACTAATGCTACTATGTAACTTATGTAAGTTACGCAACCTACTTAAAGAGATGGTATTATGCTCATTTTCAGGTTCAAAATCTTAATTAGGGGTTGTACCAGAACAGGTTTACATGGTTTCATTTTCAAAAAACACATACTGCACATTGCTGCAGCTCCTCTTTTCACCGTATGTGTTGTACGCTCCGCTCTTGAGCTACAGAGTGATGCATCTTACTTGTACAAAATCTTTGTTGGGAGTTGCACATGTGCAGTTCCCAGGTAAGGACTACTAACCAATCAGAAGCAGAGAAGGGCGGGTTGTAAGAAACAAGGTAGTGTGATCCAAATCAAAGCCGCTTCAGACTGCGACAAGTCCACAACCACACAACATCATTGTTCCACATCTTACCATCAGGACTAAACGTTGAACTGTTGCCGGTGTTCTGACGATCTATGCTGCCTTGCTGAAAAATGCTACCATAGCGCAAATCGATAGCCTCGACTCTACTCGACCCTGCTCCGTTTTCCATTGCAGATAGTACCCAGAGATAGTACGTAGCTTGTCGTCATAGCGACATCACACACAACTGCCGCGATGTAATGTTCAATGCGACACACACACCAGCGATCCACACGGCATACATCCACATGGTCTCTTTTTTAAGTTAAAACGTTTCAACATTCCTCAGAATGTAAAGACAGATAAGCGGTATGAAAACCTTCCAACTGTGTTTTCCTCTGCCATTGTTGCTGCAGCGGTCTGTGTGACGGCGGGAGCAGAGGGCTCTGTGAGCGGGCGGCTGGCCGGCCTCACACGCTCCTCCCGCGGGTTGGCACAGGCTTCCCCCGCAGCCACTTGTGGAGCTCCTTAACTACAAAAAAATGTTCAAGCACATTTTTGTTCAGCCATCACTTGACACATAAAACTGTCAATATTCGAAATCTACACAGCTGATTTCTCACCTCAAAACTTCTCAGAAGTGGATTTACTGATGAAATTCCATAAAAACACTGTAAAATATAAAACTTTCTGTTGCTGGCCTCTGTCTGGCGCACACAATGATGATGCAGTGAATATTGATGATTGACCAATCAGCAGTCTGTCGTGTTTTCACGTTACATTTTGCCATTTTGCCTTACTAGTAAGTATGGAAAGCCGTTTGAGCATTTATTCGATATCCTACTAGTGCGCATTTATGGAAAGCCGTTTGAGCATTTATTCGATATCCTACTAGTGCGCATTTATTTGCTCTTACTAGTAAGCTATGGAAAGCCGTTTGAGCATTTATTCGATATCCTACTAGTGCGCGGTTTATGGAAAGCCGTTTGAGCATTTATTCGATATCCTACTAGTGCGCGGTTTTTGGCTCTTACTAGTAAGCCATTTTGCCTTACTAGTAAGCCATTTTGCCTTACTAGTAAGCCAAAATGGCGTACTAGTACTACTAGTAAGCGCTA